>NC_056737.1:226634841-226934841 GCF_019279795.1 Protopterus annectens
GACATCAGCAGACCTTGTAAAGTAGGGCAATGGGGGGTTTACTGGGTGGAACAGGCCTCAAAATGGTATAACCTACACACACACACACACACACACACACACACACACACACACACACACACACACACACACACACACACACACACACACACACACACAGTGGGTGATGTGAGATTACAACCCCTACCTCACTACTATTACACAATGAAGCTCACCTTAGTACTTGCATGTGCCACTGGTTACAATTGGTGTGCAAATGGCTGCAGCTATTTGCAGATTAATGTGAGGAACCACTGACATACATTTGTTTACTGACTCCATACACTTCAGGGAACCTATGTTAGTGCACAAATTGTTCTAGTGTGCACATTTTACGTTTGTCTGACCAGTGGTTCCCCTTCCCCTTATATGTGTCTCTTTGTCCTTCTGTAGTCCAGTCACAGACTTTGTCCACAGCTGCTGCTATGTGTTTGTAGTTATGGTGTAACTGGGGTAGAAGTCGTAACATCACACACAGGGTTTTGGACTTCACTACTCTGACTGTACCTGTTTAGCAGGTTGTCCATCATTGTGGCCCATACATCTACTGTGGTTCTCAGATGGTTTGTGTTACACTGTTATTATAAGGCTACATGTTGGCCATAGCTCTCAAACTCTTACAGACAAGACATCTGGACAGGCCCATATATAATAGTCGGATACAGGCCCAGACATGGGGACAGGGTCTTAATATTGGTCTTCCAAACATAGACAGTTGGTAGAACAATTTTGTATTAGTTTGCTTTTTCTTATGAGTATGATGTCTGCATCTCAACTGTCATTGATGTTTTCACATCAACCTTTATTGGTTTGCAAACAGTTTGACAAGCACATCCAATGTCATGACAAGCAGAACAGAGGCATATGTGTTGATATTCTGTGACACCCTGTCATTCCAGGGGTATGGATGGTGCCCACTGACTTGTTGTCAGTACTAACACAGTAATGTGTCATCCTTTATATCATGGCACTAGACTGACTTGTCACAACCTGCTGCTCTACTAGGCACCATCTGGGTTACTCAGAGCTGTGTACTGTCCATATGTGTGGACCCCTGTCCCTCCATTGTCCAGCTTTCTGGCACTAACAAATATTGACTTCTGGACAGTCTGTACAACTCATACTGTAGGTGAAGCTGACATGCAAAACAGTTGGCATAGCAAATCTTGAACCATGGACCCTGTCAACCACAGTACTGTAGTTAGACCACTAAGCCACTACAGCCACCAGTCAGTGTTGTATGCTTCCTAACACTATTAACCATGTACACACATAGCACATTGACTCCTGCATATTGTGGAAATGGAACAAGTTAGCAAGTTGATTGGGACAGTCATGGGAATCTGTGGTCTGCTTCTATTACCTTACAAACATAAATGTCACTGCAGTTCTATGGGAACACGGGTGTGTTGGGGGTAGGGGTGCATACCTCTCAACTGTGAAAATTTTTGCAGACTGTCCAGATGTTTGCCTTATATTTTGGGTCCATTTTTCATAATATTGTGATTGTCTGAGAAAATACTGGCAAATCATTAAAGAGTGAATTTAGAAAGTAATGGCAGGTATTAGAGTTTCAGACTTCTTACCCTTCAGAGAATTAATGCTACTGCAAGAATTGTTATAATATAACTTTTTAAGTTTGTAAAGAGCAATATTTCATAACTGTCCCTATTTTTTGGGGCTTTGCCACACATTTCTTTATGGCTTTGTACAGATGTCTTGTAAGTAGTTGAGAAATATGCATGGGACTCCAACATTGAAATCCATGCATCTGTCCTATGAACCCACTGTTTGTTAGTCCCTCACATACACTGCAGTGAGTTTTGCCACCTTGGGGACTACTGCATATTCTGGGGCAGCCAGTATTTGACAGACATTTCCTGTTGTCCCACATAAATGTCAGTTGTCTGCTGCTATCCCCGTAGCCCACTCCATTCCCTTGGATACATGCAGCAATACCATAGATATGCTACCACAGTCTACTACCCTATTCATTTGTTGTTCAGAAGAGTGACTTATATTGTGCCTGTAGCAATTGCGAGGACAATGCTTCAGGGCTAACTCTGTTGGATGCATGCAGTACACAGCCTATACATGGTAAGGTACAGGTAGTGTGATGTGGGTGGTATACTTTTTACTGTGTGTGAGTTGGAGTGAGATGTCAGTCCCTGGGTCCCTAGGTTGTCAGTGTATGTGTTATGCATTGCCTCTTTGCCAAGGCCAGGGCATACTGGGCAACCCTAAGTCTGCCTACAGGGATAGGCCCGGGGGGGGGGGTTCCTCTTCCAAGTCCCCCTCTACCTGTGGGTACCTTGGCAATGGTGGGTGCTGTATGTCCCTTCCCTCTGCTGTTCCTGTTGCAGCTCTTTCCCCAGGATCATATTATGTAGCATGGCACATACTATAAACATGTGTGCACATGTGGCTGGAGAGTACTGCAGAGCTCCACCAGATATGTCAAGGCAGCAGAACCGTGACTTCAGCAGCCCAAACACATGCTCTGCAATGTTTCTAGCTTGTGTGTGAGTGCCCCATTATGGCATTCTTCAGTGGGTGTGTGTGCATTTCTGATGGGTGTCATCATCCATGGTTCCAGTGTGTAGCTAGCATCACCCACTAGATGGCTGTATGGGATGTCCTCCCTGGCAAATACCTGGTACAGCTGTGATGAGTGCCAGATGAAGGAGTAGTGTTAACTGCCTGGGCTGCCAGCACACACATTGGTGATAATGCCCTGGGCATTGCTCACAACCTGGCAGTTGATGGAGTGATACCCCATATGGTTGATGCAGACTCTACTCTCCTCACCGGGTGGTGCTTTGATGTGCACATACGTTCATTCTATGGCAGCCAGTATATGAGTAATGTGATACATGGTGGAAGAGATGCATATTGATGGTCCTCTCCTTAGGGGTGCTGGTGGAATAAATGTGCTCACTGGCATGTGCTAGCATGACATCCAAGAACTGGTGGAGTACCCTGGATGCAGATGCCTGTGAGACCCCCATGATCTCCCCAATAGGTCTTTGGAAAGTACCTGTAGCTAGCATTCTTAAGGCTACACATACCTTTGTTTCCACTGGGATGAGTTCCCCTCTGTTGGCTCTGGGTCTGAGGTGAAGGTGGCAGAACTCGGTGAGTAATATGTCCCTGTCCACCCTGTAGTGCTCTATCTCCAGCTCATGTAGCCACTGAAAGGTTACCCTGGGTCTGAACACTCTTCTCCTCCTCAGTCTGGGCCAATTGTCAGCATCCTCATCATCACTCTCTTAGCCTCTAGCACATACAGATGTAGCAAACCAGCAGCAGCCCATATCATTTTGTCAGTTAAAATTCCCAAACGTGTACTCCAATGGTGCAGATTATGTGGGAAAAATCAGATTGAAGGGTGTATGCATACTTTATAGTGGCATGTTGCAGATGCAGCCTGTGTGATTGGTTGACTGTCATACATTCCACCTGCCAGCTATATTATTGAGGGGTTTGACTGAGCAAGTGTGAGTGGAAGAGGGATTATCAGTCATTTATAGCTGATTGGCTTTTGCAGCCTATTTCCTTTTATTTATTTATTTTTTTGAATTTCCTCCACTGATAAGCCCAGTGGATCTCCACGCAAACCCACGGCTCTAGTGTAAACATTGCTCTGCAGTTTAGACCCTCCCCTGTATACGAGCACAATTAGCTTTTCTTTAACTTGCTAAAACACGCACTGCAGGGCTGAGTATAGTTTAACAATCCAGATACACCCCCTTGCTTAGCTGTGCTTAGCTGAGTAAATTGAATTCCACCAGTACTGGAGAGCATGACAGCAGTAGAAATGTGTAAAATGGTAGTCAGGCTACAGATGAAGATGCTCCTATGGAATGTGATAATACTGCAGCTATTATAACTGAATCAGCAATATGTCATTATGTTACAACCAACCTAGTGAAATGTTGCTTATTTCGGCAAGGGAGAAAAGTTCAAAATTTTTCTAGACTCTTGGAGCATGATTTCCAACATTAATAACAAACAAAATGTGCAGTTGATAGAAAAGAGCATCCCTCACGAATGCAGAAATTCAGATAGTTCTAGAAAAACATTTACATTCTGTAGCTTTAGCATAAGATATGACTGATGTTATAGTAAAAAAAAGATTTCCTCTTTTTACGGCGCTGTGGAAGATGTGAGAGGAGAGAGAGTATATAAACAGCCTTATACACCAAAGGAGAAAGATGTAAGGCAACTGCTTGAGATACTCATTCATTGTAAGAGTGGTGTGGTGGTCGGGAATCAATACCCAGGGAAAGTAAGCAACAAATAACCTATAGACAGTATAGAAGCTAAATAAGAGGTTAGAATGCAGTTGTGGTTAAACAGTAAAATTATTTATTTTTTATTGACTTTTGTTTGCCAGGAAAGTCCACTGGGATACAGTGGGCCCATTTTCAGTGGAGGGCCGGGGAGAAAATGATCTTGTGTGTCACCAGAAATCTGTACAATGATGCAGCAAAAGAAACCCAATACTGCAAGAGATGTCAGGATATGAACTAAAGATGAACCGATGGAAAACTCTGAAATAAAACGTCAATAGATAGCACCAGAGTGCACAGAGACATACAAGTGATAGTGAAACAGACATAGCAGATAGAAAAGAAGTAAGACACTTAAGTGAGGCCCATCCAAAGGGGGGTGGGAACTAGTAGCAAGTACTGAAAGTGACATACATAAGAACTTTCGGAGTTCTAAACCATTTTCTGTCCAAGGGGAAAAAATGTAGGAAGTACTAAACATAATAAAATATTGAGTTCTAATCTGTTTTATGTCCAAGGGAAAAAAACTTGTAGCAAGTACTAAAAGTGACATACATAAGAAAATACCAAGTTCTAAACCATTTTCTATCTAAGGGGAACAGAAAGATAAATAATAAAAGTAACTTTCAAGAGATTAGCTAAAATAATGGAAAAGTTAAAGAATAAGAACATTTCTGTCTACAAAAAAACTTTGTAGGGGAAGACACAGAAGAAGCTACTGTGCCTGTGTTTTTGGGAAAGGAAGCTATCGTCTTCCACCTCAAGACAAGCATTGAAGAAAGTAACTCTTGTTAGTGGTCTTACAGATAAGCCATATTATAAACTTTAATAAAGCACAATGGGAAGATGATCTTTTAAGCAGGGAAAGAGACAATATAACCAAGAGTGTACAGGAAGATAGATTACAGGATATTTTCATTACTTCTTTTCACATTTTTGAGTTAAAATATTATCTCTAATGTGGAGTAAATAATGATAGGGAGAAAATTCTAAAGTAACTGGCAGTTTTAAAACGTTATAGTACACTAGTAAAGAAGATTGCTCATAGTAACTTGCTAGGAGGTCACCTGTGTATGAACAAAACTGATGCAATATTTTATTGGTCTGGCATAATAAAAGTTATACAACATTTCGATGCATCATGTCCAGAATACCACTGATCCCAGTGCCTACTTTACATGTGCCATATGGACCTATTTATATGGACATGGTAGGAACAACAGTAAGTTCTAACAATGAATACCAGCACAGACTGGCGATAATGGACTATGCTATAAAATTTCCAGAAGCAGTGTCATTATGCAAAGTCTAACATGAAAGCTATTGCCAGAAAAATGATACTGATATTCCCCAGAGTGTTTATTCCTAAAGTGATAATTACTGACCAAATGTCCCCTTTATGTCAAGGGTATTTCACCAGTTATGTTAAAGCTTTGAATTTAAACAGTTAAAAACATCAATCTACCATCCACAGACTGATAGATTAGTAGGTTAAAAGCCCTGAAATTCATGCAGATTCAAAGAACTGTGACCACTTGTTACCCTGCTTGCTGTCTGTGATAAGAGAATTACCCCAAGCTTCAACTGGTTTATTCCATTTGAACTCTTGTATAGTAGATATCTCTTAGGACTACTTGAGATTGTTAAGAAAACTTTGAAAAAAGGGTAGACAGTATTTCAAAGGAGGATGGAACACTAGGTTTCTTTACAGGATGGAATAAAGCTGGTGATGCCCATAATGAAGGACCACATGCAGAAATCACAGATGCAACAGTGAGCGTTTAATAAAACTGCGTAACTTAAGAGAATTTAACCCTAGAAATCAGGTGTTAGCATTTGTCCTACTTGGAGAACAAATTTCTAGCTAAGTGACAAGGGCCATTTGAGGTGATCAAAATAATAAATCCAAATGAACTAGGATGTCTGAAATTCAGGAAAGAGAAAGTAATGAACCAAAGGAAAGAAGCAGAAAATTCGGTAGTGAGCTTGCAAGCTGGAATTCATAAAGAATCATTATCATTATCATCATCAACCCCCTTTTTTCTCCATTTTCTACTTGGGTTGTGGTGTCGTGTCACATGTCACCATCTCTCCCTATTTAATGCCTCCCTCCTACCTTCTTTGATAATCATGGTTAACTGTCACAAGTCTTCTGTTACACAATCTATTCACCTCTTTGCTGGATGCACTCATTTACTCTTGTCTGTCCCAAATCTTCTTCACTAGATTGTCTTCTGCTTTCCTGCACATATGCCTGAACCACTGGAAAGCTTTTATCTTTGACCCTTTCTGCAATTGGAGCTACTTTAGCTTCTGCTCTAATGTCTTCATTCTTCCATCTGTCCCACAGTGCGTATCCTACCACCTGTCTCAAGCACTTCATCTGCATCCTCTCTAGCTTCCTCAACTGCTCTGCCTTTACTGCCCAGGTTTCTGTACCATACAGTAGTGCTGGTCGCACCACTGTTTTGTACACCTTACATTTAAGCTTCTTCAGCATTTTTCTGTCATACGCTACCCTTGACACTCTGTGCCAATTGGCTGCAGCCCCTGTAATTCTAGCTTTGACCTCCTATTTCAGACTTCCCTTTTCATCAACCACCCCTCCCAGATACTTGAAGTTGTTAACTTGTTCTACTATTTTCCCCTTCTATCTCAGTTCTCAGCTACTTCTGATTTTTCCCATTTGTTGCCATTACAACTGTGTTATCTGTACTCAGTTTAATCCCATGTGCCTTCAGTTTTGCATTCCATTCTTCCTACCCTTTTATGAAGTTCTTGCTCAGAGTCTGCCTGTAATGCCACATCATCTGCATACAACAACTTTGTTGATCTATCGCCTCCAACTTGTTTGCTAATGTAATCCATCACCAGTATGAACAACAGTAGGCTCAGAGCTGACCGCTGGTGCATAGCCACTCACACTAATCACTGCTTATGGCTGGGGAATCATAATATATATATATATATATATATATATATATATATATATATATATATATATATATATATATGGATTTAGGACTTATGCATGAATGTGCAAAGTCCCGAATCCATAATCACCGAACATATATTAATGAAAGCGCTTTCATCGAAAAAGCACTTTCGTTAATATATGTTAAAAAAAACAAAAAGAAAGAAATCTACGTTTATGCAGGGTGGCAACCCACCACACCCCCCTACTTTAATATTCTCACTCCAAAACCAGACTACAGTGAGGAAAAAGGAATTTCCCTTATCCACACTATAGTGCGGTCTCACAAACAGGCATACTTATGCGAAAGTGCTTCTTCTGTGAAAAGCACTTTTGCGCAAGTATGCCAAACCGAAATTAGTTTTGGTCATTTTTGTCTACGGGGATCTGTACGGATCCTATATATCTATCTATCTATATATATATAGACCATAAGACTGAAATTTCAAAATACTGAAAAATCACTTGACTGAAACCCATAATACTGAAATCTTACAATGCTAAATTTCAACATACTGAATTGTAAATTAGACAATATAAAACTAGAAAAGATGCCCTTTTTCCCACTGTAGTGCGATCCTGGAGTTAGTATATATATAGTTAGGGGGGTGTGGTGGGCATAGCCCCCCCCACACCTATTTTGGTTTTATATCATCCACTTAACAATTCAGTATGTTGAAATTTAGCATTGTAAGATTTCAGTATTATGGGTTTCAGTCAAGTGATTTTTCAGTATTTTGAAATTTCATTCTTATAGTCTCAGTCAAATGAGTTTCAGTCATATGAAGTTTCTATCATCTGATAGGGATATATATATATATATATATATATATATATATATATATATATATATATATATATATATTGTTAATTGCATGCCACCATGATTCTCAAGAAAGTAAAGTTTTCCTTTAAAGACCAGATGCAACCCACAGCTAAGGGTATTCATGAGTATAAATGAGTGAACATATGGCAGGCAAAGAGTGCTAAAAAGTTTCACTATCAATGTTTACTTTGTATTTTGTCTATGTGTAACACAGTTAACTGTATAAATTGTACCATCCTTTTCAAAGCCATATATGTAAAATGGCTCAAGGTACTTAGATCTTTTATTAAAGGAAAATGTACACAATGGAACCTGATAAGACACTTCTAATTCTATTTCAAGAAAATCAGAATATGTGCACACTATGAACTAAATCTGAAACCTAAGCAGAGAAAGATGGCTGCACTACCTGTGAAAGTTCCCATTTAACAGAAAATACAACTTGCTGGAAAGGGCACTAAAGAGCTCTTGATGCTATTTTGGGAAGAAAGAAGTCTAAGTCTCCATACAGACAATACTCTATGCTCAGGGGCTGAAAATGTCCTGAGTTAGTTAAATTGGAAGTCATTGCAGGTCACCTGGATGATGCTCCCTCTTGTTAAGTTTCATAAGACTTTTGACCTGAGTATAAGTCAGGTATAATATTCCAGAGAATGAGCAAATGTTTTAACATGGTGACTCAACAGTCACCACTACCTTCATCAGTATGACTGTCAGCTTTCAGTGTTCCTTCAGTAATACAATTTTTAATTGTCTGTGATTATTACAGTGATACTCTAAAGTAACAAAATATTCATAACTTACACAGATCCACAAAAAATATGACATTAGACTGTCATTCATTTGACCTGCAGGAGTTTTTTGTGTTAGTGGACATCTTTGTGGACCTCCGAAATTTTACTGTTGACCTTCCTTCTAGATCAGAAGACAGGAATACCTCATTTATTCTCTTCACCCAGACAGATTTCTATATGTTCTGGAGGGATGTTTCCTTATGCAAAGACTGACTGAGTAAACAAGCAACAATCTTTGTTTTTTTAAATTCTCTGTTAGGCCACAACTTCTTGGAAATTATCAGTTAATGAAACAGGCTTGCAAAATGGATGCTGACTGTGCTTCTGTCCCTGATAAAAGATAATTACAAGAAGCTGAAATAAAGCATATGCACCTCTGGCATATTCCACCAATAGCAAATACTTTCCTGGATATAAGCAAATTGATATGAAATGTGTTTTGAGTCTCAAACTCTAGCTTAAATGAGAGCAGACAGAGCATGAAGAACTCCTGTCGAAAAAACAGGTATATTAATTATCTAAAGGGATGCCCAGCATTTGTTAACTAGTTCCTCGTCTGAGCCATGAGCAGTTATTTTCTAGTATTCGTTTGTTTATGGATGGTTATGCTGTTCTGCATTTTTTTTGTTAGCTTTATTTACATTGATGACGCGGCTCATTACAGACATCTCACCATTTTCCATTGTTAATCATAATTCATAATGAATTAACATGCGAGAGGAGCCTTTATTAAAACATCATTAAAAATTCTAGTTCCTCAGCTGAAGCAAGAAATCTGGACATCTGTGTAAACCCAACATTTAAGAAGTTACAAAGTTATGACATCAGCGTACAATTAACCAATCAGCTTTCCAAGTTATCATCCTGATTTAACTAATTAGGTTTTAGTAATTTTGCGTCTTTCGGCTTTTCCCGGTTAGGGGTCGCCACAGCAGAACTCCGTTCCGCTAATGATTGGCAGTTGATTTTTACGTACCGGCTTGCCAGGCCTGACGCACAACCTTCAATGAAGGTACACCCATTTACGCATGTCTCCACGCAGAAGACGCTCTAGCTGAGAATCGAACCGGACAGCGTCTTAATGTGAGGCAACAACGCTACCGCAGCACCACCACCGCGGGTCTATTAGGTTTTAAGTTTTAGTCAATCATACTTTAAAATATAAACTAATTCTTCATATTTCAACTTTCCCTTGAATTCTTAAACATGTATATTATTAATTAGACTTTCTGAAATGCCGGTCCTTAAGACGTTAGTATCATTTACATGACTTAGTGCAAACGGACTTAAATTCCCAAATGTATTACTATACAGGTTACTGTAGTCTCACTCTAAATTTCCTTTTCATTTCACCTATGCAATATAAACTACAGGAACACCCCAGGACATAAATCACATACTGTGAATCACAGCTAAGTTGTACCATGATTTCAGATCTCATTCTGTTTATATATTTAACCTGATGTACATTTTCATAAATATTTCAATGTCTACAACAAAAACTGCCATAAAACAGAATATCTGTTAGACTGACAGAATATTGACTTCTCTTAAAATTGCTGTATACAAGTGCATCAACAAATGTTGTTCTCTGTTGTAATAAATACTTGGCTTTGTACATAAATAAGAGTCAAAAAATCATCTTCTGACCAAATTTCCCAGAGTTTGTGTGAATCTGACACCAAGTCAAGGGTAACAACATTGTCCTCAGTGACAAAATAAATAATTTCTGTATTATTTTGTTTATGAGACATTAGGAATATCCAATGACTCATGGTTTCCCCTTATCATAGTTAATAACTGATGCCTATTTTTATTAATACTTCTCCATAAATGCCTTTTTTAACCATGTTTCCATCATAACCTCCGAAACCATCTTCGTTATATTATTAGATGCAGCCCAAAATTCTGACTGCTTACTACGTCTGCTTAGCTTGTAAATAAATAGGCCAAGCCATGTTTAAGTAAACTGAGTGTACTTCATCAAAAGGACAGCACAATTCACATCTTTAAAGCATAATTTTTGATAGTGAACAATAACTGACTGAAAACTACGGAATCTTATAATTTAAAAAAAGGCTTGTGATGCTTGTATAGACCAAAGAGCTGCTAAATAGCCTTTATTACATTAAATCAGCTTTAGTACTGAATGAATCTAAACATAAATTTTAGGTTCTGTCTAAAAGAAGCACTAATAATGTTGCTATTATTATTTTAATTAATTAATTAATTCATTCATTCATTTATTTGCTTTTGTTTATCAGGAAAGTCTGTTTGGGAACTGAAATGCCCATTTTCAGTGGAGGCATGGGGAGAAAAGCTGTATTATCATGTGATTAATTAACCAACATACTTACTCTGACATTAATATTTATTTTTACCCTCTTACAACTTTCTGGGCAATACTGGTTTTCAAACTACCTCCCACTGTCAATGTCACTTGCTGGTAGAATTGACAATTTTTCGTGTCAAAAATTCTGGACATGTACGTGAAACCAAATGTATGTAATTTTAATGGTACCCGACATGCAACATTTTGCTTAATGTTTAAATTTATCAGAGACAATCAATCAATTATTATGATAAAGTAATTTTTACAATATCTATGCTACTGTATTGTATAGTATGGTTTATGGTTATACATTTGTGAAATAAATATTTCTGTATAATGGTCTAAATAGTTTTTGCTTTTGTTCAAGTCTGTCACTGCAAGAATTTTTAATGGGGACTACTTTCTGAAAATCAATATGCAATTCCAAAAACCTTGACTATGACCTCTAGGTCATATCCAGTATACTGCATAAGCATACTAGCTTATCTAGTTTGAATGGGCAACCTATCTTGTCAGCCAATTTATTCTTAACTTTTGTTAAAATATTTAAGTATGTGCACAAATAATACAATAAATACTGAATAATATAAACAACATCAGTGTTTCGCTGTTGGGGGAGTACATGAAAAGTGCCAATATGAAGGCGATTACTACAACAGTTGAGGATGCATATCATCGTTTTGGTGTACATCTTACCATTATAAAAAATAAAGACTACTGCTAAGGTAAAGGTCACAAATCTTATGTTATTACATTACTAGTGCAACAAGTGCGCAAGACTCTTCTTGCTAGAAATCCTGTACACCCATGCACCTCTGTCCGTATTACAACTGCAGTCCTAACAGCTAATATAGGACCATATTTGCTGATACAGCGAAAGCCAAGCAGAACAAATATGTGATCCCATCTGCAGCTGTTCCAAGGTAATCACAGAACTGCCCATACCTTCTCTGCTTTGGCTAAGTAAAGTCATAAATTCCTCTAAGTTGTAAACTTCTTTTGCTCGCTAAAACTGTGAGCCATTTCCTTGCTGGCATATCTAGAAATGAGCGGTGACTGATACATGCTAAACTCATCTTCAGGACATGGGCTAGTACTTTCACAATTATCCACACCTGTCATACTGGATACAAGCCGTAAATATGCCCTCCACAAAAGTTCAAACTTGTCCAGATGCCAGAAGAACAAAAGCGCTAAAAAAATGACTTCACCTATCAAAGCTATAGCTTGTGGGCACCTGACACAAGTTTCTTAAAGCGTATGTCACATTAGGGAAACCAGTTAACTGATGTTCAAGTGTGAAGAATTAAAAGTTTTTTTCTTTTCTTAGAGTTCACAGAAACATTTATATATACCCATGGAGTTAATGTAAGTGAACATTCCTGCTAGGTAGACAATACACATACAGACATAGGCAACTTTTAGAGTTGACCCCGCTGTTCTCTGCTGCTTGAAAAAGTCAGCATTTATACAACAGACAAGGACGGCATGGTTGCTATTGAGTATACTGGAGTACCATTTGTCATTTTTACAGGATTTGATTTGATTTGAGCAGTTGTGTCCTGAAAAAAGAGTTGAATATCCTGCTGTTTTAGTGAAAAGAAAAAACCCTAAATATTGCAGTAACTATAATACTGCATTTCAACACATGACTTGGACATAAAACAAGTCCTACATGGCTACAATTCTGTGGCAATGAGTCTTTATTTTGGTAATAAAGTGGACATGAGTCTTTTACGTTGGTTGAGATCATGGCATGACAAAATGCCATGTTTTAGCAGAAAATGTGCTTCTGTGTTGGTGCTCCATCTGAGGTGTAAGGATACTAATAGCTGAACTTATTTTTTCTGGAAAATACGCCATCCAGATAAGGCAGTGTCTGTTTTCTGGACAGTGTCCCTTAATTCTGGAGAGTCCAGAAGAAGCGTGGACAGTTGGCAACCCTACTTGCTGGCAAAGTAACAAAACTGAGTCAGAGTAATATAGACTGATTCAGAAGGATATCTGACACCCCTACTACAAGCATTAACCTCTGTGGCTTTAAATAATTTATAGACACTCCAACCAGGTAAATAAACCCACAGAGCATCACTGTTACACTGGATACTATCATCACACACTTGTAATGTCTACACCATAGGTGCATTACCTGATACCCAAAGTGTCCATCTATCCACTTTTGTCAAAATAATTCCTAGGCACTTCCTTAGGAAACACCATCACAACTTAATGCACAACTTATCTAGCTTCAGTGCAGAGGCTTTATTCCTATTCTAGAATATAACACCTGGACATTTCTAAAAACACTACTGTTAGATGAAGCAGCACGCAACTTCAATAATATCTAGTTTGCCATATTAAATAAACATGCTAGCCAAGAAAGAAGAGTTAAACTGCTCCTTGCTCCCTGGCTATCATGCAAAACTAACCAAATGATGAATAAGAGACAAAGCCAGGTCGCATTTCATAACCAAACCCATCCCCCACAAAAAAGGCTGAAATAATTAACAATCAATAGTAGAAATCAACACTATGGGCAATTTAAAACCCTTGGTAGAATCCAACTCTCTCGCAGCCTATTTCTTTTTAAAACCTGCATCTACCTTATAAGTTAAAAAAAACAATTCGTCTCACTGAACACTGCGACAATTTCCTCAGACAGTCTTTCACCAGAATATCTGAAAATAGCTGCTGAGGGTCTTGCCTATCCCATAATCATCCTAATAAATAGATCAATTAATGATAGCCTTGCCCCCAGTATATGAAAAAATATATATGTAATGCCACTTCACAAAAGAGGTTCATCCAATTTACTATGCTAATTTCAGGCCAATCACTGTACTGCCTCGCATATCAAAAATCCCTGAATCATGCATACACATTCAATTACTTTACTTTGATGTAAATAACCTTCTTTCACCAACACAACATAGCTTTCATCGCAGCTGTAGTGCCACCACAGCCCTACTACATTTTACTGACACCATCAAAAAAAACATAAATTCCAGCAACATGGTTTACTCACTATTTCATGACTAGTTGAAAGCATTTGACATTGTCTCTCATTGTTTACTACTACAAAATCTGTCTTCTCTTTTCTTCTGTACTACCATTCTCTCCTGGTTTTCAACTACTTATTAGACAGATGCCAAGCTGTCAAATGGCAAAACAAGTATTATTCCTTTCTACCTGTCACAGTTGGTGTATCACAGGGATCCATTCTGAGGGTCTATATCATATGAGCAAATTGCACAAATTGCGAATGCTCATAATATCGAACGTACCGGACCTAAAACTTCCTATTGTAGGGGGGCTGTACCCCCCCACTAAATATATATTCCATCTCCAGGATTGCACTACAGTGAGGAAAGGACAAATATCCCATTCTTCACTGTACCACGATCTCAGGAAAAGAACTTCGAGGTCCGGTACGTTCGATATTATGAGCGTTTGCAGTTTGTGTGATTCACTCACATGATATAGATTCCCATTCTGAAATCACTCCTGTTTAACGTATTCATAAACAATCTACACTCAGCAGCCAAGCACACTACTCAGATTCAATGTGCTGATGATTCTGCATTAATTTACTCTGCCCCTGGGATTCATGAAACTTGTGCCATGCACCAGAGTAGCGTCAGCGATCTAGCGCCAAATATGGCTGTCGAGCGATTCAGGTAAAAGCTGTTTCCACGTGCACTACCAGCATGTGACAGAGCTGCGCAGCTCCCGGCGCATGTATGCTAATTACCCCATGCACATCAGTGTAGCATGCAAATGAAGGTATATAGCGATTCATGAAGTTGTGCAGGTGTAGCGTAAGCATGTAGAAATGTAAACCAAAAAAATGGTTTCCATTTTGTCAAACATAAAATTGGAGCCATGAAAGTGGACCAAACTTACGTATTATAATGTTAATATATGCCAAAGGCTAAATATATAGCCAATGGCATAAAACAGCATGCACAACATATAAAAAATAACATTTAATTTCATGGCCACACCAACGCAAAGTAAAACTGCAGTGCATCGATGCACAAACGGGATCATAAGGAAAATATATTTAGATGTCATAAAACTGCAATGTAACGCAATTCATGATATCCCCATAATAGTCAATGGCACGCATGCTACACCACAACCATGGCGCAAGGGTTGCTAAGGGTCTGTGACAGTGTTCCGTGCGGTAACTAGGAATTAGCAGTTAATGCCATGCAAATAAGTCAAGTAATACTGAATCACAAAAGTCCTGCCAGCATAAGGATGTACCACACAGCATAGCGTTACAACACCGAGGAGTGGCCTGGAGGTAAACATGACATCAAGAGAGGGGTGTGCCACCGTAGCTGTAAGCACATTGGATCATTGCTAATCCATTTTGCATGTTGCTAAGCAAAGCTGCAGGATAGGGGTGTGGAAGTAGCCATAGCTTTGCTTATCTGAGAGCACACAAGGTAACCAAAAGTTCATGTGAACGTGGATGAAAATGCACACGAAACCTGGTAAACGGATGTGAGCGGCGTGCACCACAGCTGAAACAGGAAGGATATGGGAAGACAATAAGGAAATGCTGCAGCATGGTAATTGGAGTACAAATGAGTAATTAACACCTAGAAACTCTCAGTGGGCCATAGACAACAGCTAACAAGGCTGCTAGCAGCTACCTGCAGAACAAGAAAGGGGAGGTGCCATACAGCAAAGAAAAGAGAACTGTCAAAGCAGAACAAAGCAAACTTGCTGTAGATCAGCTACATAACACATTTCCCAACACAATCCTGGGTTGTGGAAACACAAAACAAGAAAGGCAGCAGCTGGATGCATGCCTGACAATGGGAGGTGAATCGAGTTGAAAATAGAAGTAAAGGGCAATAGATGAATCACGGTAGACAAGCGTAAGTCAACACCAAAGGCCCCACAATAGCAGTACCTGCTGTAAAACCAATAATTAAGATACCCTGCAGCTGGAATAGTACAAACACACCCAATTACAACAGCATCATCCATTGCACAATAGTATAAGGTGTGAAAGCCCCACACACACTCTTATGTATTCCCAGACACTCTGCATCATTGGTGTATACACACGGGGAACTTTTAATATGTATATGTTAGGGGCTGCCATAGCTTTGATTCACCAGCATGTGTTGGAGACTGATGGTGGTGTGGAGGATGATGCTGACAACCGTCTCAGGCACCGGAGGAGGAGACGAGTGTTCAGAACCAGGGTAACCTACCAGGGCTACATGATCTGGAGATAGTAGAGCATTACAGGGTGGACAGGGACATCATACAGCAACTTGCTGAGCTGTGCCGGCCATGCCTCAGAGCCAGAAGTAACAGAGGGGAACCCATCCCAGTGGACATGAAAGTATGTGTAAGCTTGAGAATACTAGCCACAGGTACCTTCCAAAGGCCAACTGGGGATATCATGGGGATCTCACAGGCATCAGCATCCAGGGTACTCCACCAGTTTCTGGATGCCATGTTACCACATGCCAATGAGCACATATACTTCCCGCAAATGCAGGAGGAGTTGGCCAGCAATATGCATCTCTTCCACTGTGTGGTGGACTACCCAGAGGTACTGGGTGCAATAGACTGCACGCACATATGCATCAAGTCACCACCCAGTGAGCAGGGTCAGCACTACATAAGCTGCAAGGAATTCCCCTCCATCAACTGCCAGGTCGTGTGCAATGCCCAGGGCATTATCATGGATGTGTGTGCTGGCAGTCATGGAAGCTATCACGACTCCCACATCTGGCATGCCTCACAGCTGTATCAGGTATTTGCCAGGGGGGACATCCCATATGGCCACCTGTTGGAGGATGCACTGGAACCGTGGATGATGACTCCCATCAGAAATGCACACGCAGCCATGCAAGAACGTCATAATGAGGCACACGCAGAAACCAAAATCATCATAGAGCACGTGTCTGGGATGCTGAAATCACGGTTCCATTGCTTGGACATATCTGGTGGAGCCTTGCAGTACTCTCCAGGAACTTGTGCCCACATATTCATAGTATGTGCCATGCTACACAATATGATCCTGCGGAAACAGCTGCAGCAGGGATAGAATGGTGAAGGCCCTCACAGCCCACCACCATTGCCAAGGGACCCACAGGCACAGGGGAACTCAGACCATGAACACACTGTGCTAGCCCCAGTAGGCAGATGGAGGCGTGCCCAGTATGCCCATGCCTTGGCAAAGAGGGAACGAATAGCACACACACTGACAGTGTAGGCACTCATGGACTGACACCCTTCTCCATCTGCACACACAGCAAACATGGATGGCACACACATACGACCACCTGTAAATTGTCATGTATAGGTGGTCTACTGTGTACATCCTACATAGGTAGCCCTCAACTATTGTACACAGAACTGACATTGGCACAAGGTAAGTCAATACCTGAATGGTAAATTAAGTTATCAGCATGTGTCCATACTGTATGTACAGGTTCATAGATACATAGTTAGGTACATGCCCAACCACCGAGGACACTCATATGCATAGGCAAAACATGTCTGTTGTCGCCACCCCATTGATCAACTAACTGTCCCTCTGTGGAGCAGAGCCACTTGCGGGATCCCTGGGGTGTAGCTACTGTTCACCACCCACTCTGCAAGGATTCCCTGGAGTGTCAGTGAGGGGTTTTGTATAATGTAAGCAGGGATGTATTTCCAAATAATGGGAAGTATCCCTGACAGGAATCTTCACAGATGTGTATATGTTACATAGTATACCTTAAACACAGCTTGCATATATAGGTAGTTCTCCACAGAATAATAAACATGTGGAACACACAGCCGCTGAAATGTGCGTTAATCACCCTTGCACTACCAGTGCCTGCTCTGAGAGATAAGATATCACTACCAGGATAAGAACACGTGACCATGTACACATTCATCACAATAACATACCACTAAGCTACTTGAGATGTACCAATGGCAGTCGTGTATACTGACAGGATAAAACACTAAAGGTAGGAATGTGTTGAAATAGAACAAATCGGCATGTACACAATGAAAGGTGTATGTTTTATATATATATATATATATATATATATATATATATATATATATATATATATAGATATATATATATATATATATATATATATATATATATATATATATACACATCATCATATATATAGAGAGAGAGAGAGAGATATGTCGATATATGGGGATATACATACATACACACATATATATATATATATATATATATATATATATATATATATATATATATATATATATGTAGATATATAGATAGGTTAACAACATCTACATAACCATGGAGGTACATATAAATGGGATACCTACCACATACAGACTGCTTTACATACCGACACTCGTAATCCCGAGGCTTAAGGTCCGAAAGAACACAGTACCGAAACACCAGATACGCGAGGTGTAATCACACAATGTTAATGGATAGTTAGTCAGTGCTTCTGGTGTTGCGGTTTGGGTAGGTTACTGTTTGTACATGTGTATCTTAGGGCTGTATTGTGTGTAAGTGTGTGTTCTGTGTGTAATGTGTGGTTTTGGGTTAGCTTTGTGCGTCTGTTTGCACGACCTAGGATGTAGAATATTAAAGTACTGGGTGGTGTGGGGGGAGCAGACACCTACATGGGGGGGTGTAGGGGGGCTTGGCCACCTGTTCATATATAGTGTAGGATGGTTTGTTTGGATGTGTTGGGTAGCAGTGTGTCTGTGTGTGCATGTGTGTGTTCCATGTTCATGTTATCTTCGCGAGTTACTGTTGATGTCGGTAATGTGGGGTATGGGAGTCTGGTTCCGGTACTGTGTGCTTCGGAACATTGTGGTTTTGGGATTCCGTAGGTCTCCCGTATACAGCGGTCGAAGCGTTCACATATGTGTATAACATAGACCATAGCAATCAGATATTCAGCCACTACCAACCTTTATGAACAAAGGATATGGAGAGTATATGCCTATACACCATTACAAATATGTGCTAAGGACATGAGCCAATGATAGTGTTACCACCTGTTCCACTTTGCGAGGGACACTCCCTCTTTAGGCGGTTGTGTCCTGACCAAATATATTAAACATGGCAAATATCCTGGGATTGTAGGGCATAATTATGTCCCATATGTGCTGTCACAGTTGCATACAATAGTTATTTCTGTATCTAAAATACCTACATGGTACAGGAAACAGGATAAGCAACTAAACTGCTACAAGAATAAGCGTATAATTAGGCAAGAAAGGAAAGTTCTATCCCTTGTACTGACCAAGGGTTTGTGTTGGCCTGTAAAATCAGATGTGTGTCCCGAAAGGGACCCACTATGGAGATATGAAAACGTGGCAACCCTAGCCAAAGATGGTCAGTCACCAACACAGCTACGATGACTGCAAATACCTATGACAGAAATACACAGCTATCATGTAGCAACATGTTATATTCAGATGTATTACAGAAGGGATTCAAGGACTAACATCACCTGCATGCTATACAGGAACCACATAACAGTGACTTAATGAATCAGCCTGCAATTACCATTGTATTAGTCCACAAAAGGATAGGTGTTCAAATAGGGAAGGAACCCTCACTCACATAGCAATTATGTATAAAAGCAGTTCCTACACACCTGCATCTGCTAAGCAGACCCACCAACATCACCCCCACACCCAAACATATTACAATACAAACTGTAATAACATCACAAATCATTCACACACTGTACGACATCTGCAGAAGCCTTAACATACCTTGTCAGAGACACACTAACATGGCCCTGTGTGAAATAGCTGCTGTTATACAATGGAACAGCTGCTGATGTAATAGGGTTTGTTTGCACTAATCTCGTTTCAGAGGGTTGTGCATACACCGGGATGTGTTAGCAATTAGTGAGTAACAGCACAGTATGCTACACTTGTACACCAAATCAAGGATGTCTGGTGAGCACACTGTACACCACATAATAGTTCATGCATAGCCATATGGCCTTGAGCTGGCCAAACATCCTTGCCAGACTTAAACATCTGCAGAAGTATCAGGTACAAACAAACCCTGCATAAGTAGCACTGTTCCGAAATATAACAACTGTGCTCACATGTAGAACTAAATCATCTTGCCATAACACACAGTCCACAGGATTCATGAAGCTAATATATCTCTGTGTGTCTCCATATAGCTGTTGAAATATATCGCAATAACACACCTAGGCCATCTCCCTCGAAAATAAGGCAAGCAGACAATGCCCGAAAGGAGTACTCACTTATACACCACTGTTGCCATGGTATCGGCTAATAGAATAGCTGCACAGCTGATGTGCATCCAATTAACTACTTTGGAACAGCAATTGGTGGACAGGATACCACATGTTACCGGTATGTAACTAGAAAAGGATGTGTTATCACACATTCAAACCATCCGTATATACCAGTGGAACGTTACAAAGAACATTGAAACACAAACCGAAAAGGATTGAATCAACAGTTAACGATACCTCGGGTTACTAATAAGGTATGTAGAACAGTCAGTATGTCTGTGTATGTAGTATTATTCTGTAGTATTTAAAGTGCACGCAATCCCTATAGTGGAAACAGTTATCTTGTAGTGATGTATTGTTGAGCATAGTAACGCTTGTAGAATTTGTGTGTACTGCTGTAGGTCACAAGGCAAACACCGCATATACCACAAGGGATGCTATATAAGGGCTTTGAACAGAAATACTACTCACCAGCTGACGCCAGTGGCAGGGCTGGTCCAACAAGTATGTGCTATAACAGGGGATAATATATGTTGATATATTGTAACTGTAGCCGTATGTATGGGTGTAATACAGAGAATAACATGTGGAAGGTTGTGCCACTGTGCAAGTATGTTTTGCATTGTGGGATATTGTGCCAATAACTGTGTAATGTACAGTATTGTAGGCAGATATGTACTACAAGCTACATGGCATTACTGTAATGGTAGGCAAACATTAGTTATGTCAATTGGCATTTACAATACACAATAACAGGGTACATATGTCTTTTAGTGAGCCGACAGTTTATCAGCATGATAGCAAAGTAAAATGGAAGAGCTATTTAAGTATCCATGCACATAAGACATGTAATATGTGCAAAGGAAGGTACTAGGCTGTCTTACCAAGGGTATCTGTAAGCCTAGCTAGCATGTGTTGTCTTTCGCCACCCCCATAGGTTGGTTCCCTGTGCCTCTGAATGGCAAAGTCAGTAGTTCTCTGTGCCTCTGTCCAGCAGAGCCACTGCAGTGATCCCCGGGGTACATGTCTGTCTCCCATCCACATGCCAAGGTTTCCCTTGAAGAGTGCTCATGAGGGGCCCTGCCTTATGTACATTGGAATCATGTTCCAAAGCATAGGGAGTGCCCGGGTCAGGAATCTATCCGTACAGCACGTCCTACTCATCATTGTGGTTAGGTGTATATCCCAAGAGCATGTGGCTCTCAGGAGCTTCTGTTTAGGTGGAGCATATCCAGCAATACAGGGTTGGACATGGGCCTTGTATGTCAAGCAGAGATCACCTGTGAGTATGCTGTATGCAACTGAGTACAGCTGGAGTTTTGTAGGTTGGGCTACATAGGTCATCTGTTTGAGGTCAGTAATCCTCTTGGTGTGGTACTGGTGTGGTCTTCCAAGCTGTTGCAGTTGTCTTGTAAGGTATATCCCAAATGGGGTGTTGTATCCTTTAATGGGTCTAATTTGACATGTGTAGAGTCACAATGGCCCCTTTGATCTGGATGCAAACCCATTATAGATTACGGGGGCCATGTCGAAGGATATTCTAACCACCTTGTCATTATGGGTATCGAAGGAGAGATTGCTATCTACTGGTGTTTCTGGATCCTATATTACCTTTTCTGTATGTAGAGGACTAGCACCTATGTGGTAGTCCGCAGGTAATTAGTTATATCCAAAGGGCATGACTATGCACTTTTAGGCATTCAGCTTGATGCCATGATATTAACACCAGGAATCCGTCTCAGTGCAACCCTTCCAGAGGGTGTCTGTAACAGCTGGGGAAACAATTATGTCCCCTAGTTTGCAGTCGTCTGCAAACCTTTTCAGCCAAAGCCCTCCTGTGCTTGTCTGTACGTCAGAGAAGTATATATCGAACATGAGGGGTTCTAGGACTGAGCCCTGGGGGACACCAGTTGTAACTGGTATACAGTCGGACCTGGGGTATGCAACTCCCACTGTGTGGGTTCTGTCCGTGAGCCACTTTGCACCATCACATGACATAGGGGTTAATGTTCAGGCAGATGGGTATGTTGATAATACCAGAAGGAGGAGGAATGGTGTTGAAAGCCTATGAGAGATCTAGGTAGGCTATGTGGACCTCCTTACCCTCATCTAATGCCTTGGTAACTGTCTCTAAGAAGTCCACCAGGTTTAGGAGGCATGGTCCAGCCTTAACAATGCCAAACAGGGAGGGGTCAACGGTTGAGAGGTACCCAATGTCTCTGTGACAGTGATCCATGATGTGCACCATAGCCTTGCAGACCAGGCTAGTCAGGCCTATAGGGAAATAGGTCCCATGGTCTGTTGTGGTGCCACCTTTGTGGAGTGGGATAACTGTTGCTGTGAGCCATTCAGGGGGCACTATGTCTGATGTGAGGCTGTTATTGAACATGGTGCATAGGTGGAGAGACAGTATGATCCGAAGTTCATGTAAAACTCAGCCTGGGATGTTGTCCCAGCTGGGATGTTGATGGATGCTGTGATATTGCCTTTAGAGTGTGCAGCTTTGAGAGGGATCTGCCAGGATGTTGCCAATATCAATTGTTTCTGTAATGTTCATGCCTTTTGCTGTAACTCAGAGCAGATCTGGTTGTTGACATTGAGATATGTGACATAGCTATAGAATGCTTTGTGGTTGTTGTTGGTATTAGTTGCATTGTAGTTTTAGTAGCTAGCTTTGTAGGATCTTATAAGGGATCTCACCTTCTTACTGAGGCTGGCTAGGGATCTCCTCCACACATGGTATTGTACTCTCATTTGCAACAGTGTCTTCCTCCTGTAGTACAATATGTTTATGGCACGGGACCACCAGATTGGTTCAGTTAATTATGAGTATAGTGTCCTGGTTCTGTTTGGGATAGCACAAGCCATGCATTCCTGTAAGTGCTTATAGTGTGCATTTGTGTAGGATTCTGCAGTTGTAACAGTACTGTCCATCTGCATGGGTGTCATGACGTCCACCACGTCTGTCTTAAGAAGCATGTAATTGGCCTTGTAGACATATTATACTGTGGTTCCCTTAATGGGGGGTAGGTGCGGGATGTGGATATCAACGGTGTTCAGCACATGGTCTGATCGGACCAACGAGGAGTTGGCTTCACATGTGGAGCACCAGTCACTCATGCTGGTAATGGCTAGGTCTAGGATATTGTTGCCCCTGGTGGGTGTGTGGATATGTTGAGTCAGGGCATTGGTGTTTATGAATTCCAGAAACTGTTGAGCTAATGTGTTGGTACACGAGTAGTTTTACCAGTTAATGGTGGGGTAGATTCAGTGAGACTTATGTGATGAGTGTGGTGTTGTGCGATTGTGTACCTTTTCCACATGACAGTCAGGGTCAGGCTTGGTTGGAGAGACCTTTACCTCCAGTTTGGCTAGATGAATGCATCTCTCACAGGTTGTAGTGTTGGGTGGTAGGTGGAGAGGCTTGTCTGTGTAAATGAGGCAATCTGTACATTGCCTCAAGATGTCCAGATTCATCAGATAGACAGGTGAGAACACTGGCAGTTGACTCTTGGACATGCATGAATATAGAACTACATTCACCTAGATAAGTGAGGAAAGTGAGTACAAGAGCTACATTACTCTATACAATTGAGAAAAGTATGTACAAAACCTGTTCACCCTTACCTGTAGGTGATGTGGAAGATTGAGTGCTATAGTAATTATTAGCTTATGTAGTGTTTACAAGTCTTGAACAAGTGCTTAGCATGAATAAGCAATCCGGATAGGGTCTTGGATAATATAAACACATGGCCCCCTCCTCCCAACAGGTACACAAGCATATATCCATGTACGCCACGGGGCCCCTGTACCCACAACTATGCAGGTACAAGCTGCACTCAGTCTGCATGGGACCTGCCCACATCACAGGTTGTATCATACACATATGGCAAAACAAGATGCTCTCCATGTACACATCATGTAAAACATAGCTCCATGTCAGGTTGTGTACACACTGAATGGTGCACAGCAACAAGTATCACAACCCAGAAAGGGGGAGACACCACTGATAATGGGAAGTACTGCACTACTACCCTGCTGAGTCTGGTCTGGAAGGCCATGAACCTTGATCACTTAAGTGATGTCAACAGTACAGATGTAGATGACAGTATGGTTGATGTCACACTGCATATCATAACCTTGCCAGGTCATAGGACATCATCACTCATACTGTGTACCACCTACAGTTGGTATACTAGATGTACATTCCTATGTCACAGTAGTGTTTTGCAACAGGACTGCTGGTAGAACCAACACTAGAGAAGTTGTCTGAATAATACGTGATCATCACACCAGTGGCAGCTACAGTATGTCTGGGTTAATGAATTCTATTTCCCCTCATTGTAGTCCATACCTCACAGACAAACAGAAGGCATCTGCCTATTGAAGTATCCAAATGACTATGACCTAGGAATAATAGCTGACTTGCATTGTCACCCCTATGTTAATAACTCTGTACCCATGAACTACCACCTAGGCAGTGGTCAACATAATTGACACTTTTGTGTGAGGGATGCAGCTGGGCAGTTGTCTTTCCTGTGATAGCTACGTCACCATACCTGTCAGGGAGTCATATGTGGCAACCCTAATAATGATAGGGTGCCATTCACGAATATAGAGATCATTGTCCAGCCATACAGAACACTAAAGTGACCCATATCAGATCACATATTTCCTTTAAGGGGTATTGGCCATGTGCAGATGGCCTACACCAGCCTTCCCATTCCCCATCTCCACTATGTAGCATGATGCATACCCTGAATAAATCCATGTCCAACCCGGTGATGTCAGACATGCTATACATACTCATCCTGATCTCGAACACAAACTTCTTGGACATCCACCTACCACATGTTGGACAGATCCTTGTCCCATTCACTTGACATAGTCCTGCCATACTATGCATTCCTGTCCGTCAAAGCCTGTCTCCATCATTATGTCTTCCAGGTATGCCGCATGCAAGGCTTCCCCCTTTTACATGCTTGGAGGATGAGGGCCTCATCCCATACCTACTTGACAATCATGACATCCTGTTCAGCCATGTGCCACAGGATGCACAGCAGCGGGATGCCCTGTGGATGGAACTTCACAGGAGGGTTAATGATGTGGGTGGCCACAACTGCACATACCAGCAGGTGCGCAAACATTGTACAGACCTCACTAGACAGGCAAAACAGCGTGTAAATGCAATCACCAGGGAACAAGGTGCAACAGGTGGTGGACCACCAACCCATCCCCCACTCACACGTACCAAGGAGCTACTGGCCAACCTGGGGACACCTGCAGAACCACATCCACAAACCTTAGCCGATATTGTGGAGGTGGGTGTCTCTCAACTACTGAGCCTGGAGTTGCCTGGTAAGTGAGTACTGCACCTATAACAACTATATTCCATATAGCTGCATGTGTCACTGTACAATATGTAATGTAACATCATATGCAAGGCATGTATACACACATGCCGCATACTATAGTATGCTACTCTGTGTATGCACACGTGCATACACCATAGTAGTCTAATGTACTGGTGCATGTGTTATGCACATTGCTCCCTGTAGCCTTTATACAGGGGTAGATTATGCTCATATTGCTGTGTTACACCTATTTAGGTACCTCTGGCGTTCCACTGCGACAGCAGCCCATTGCAGGTGAGAGTGTTGTTATTTATAAGGAACCATAATGCGCAAATCTATCTGCCATGTGGCCATTCACAACATGTACACATAATGTATGGTCCTGTCATAATATACAGGTCGGACCTGCAATGCATCACAATGACTATCCATGTGCAACACCTGCAAACTATGTGAATCATCTCACCAACATGAATCCTCACAAACTTTATTGCCAGATGTGTTGACAGCTGTGCATATAATGGTGGAGGTGTGGTTCACTTTAGGAACATACAACATATCTGCTCTACACATGTGGTGAATACAAACAGTACTACACAGTGGGCTGGAGTATGGCCAGCACACAGGTTTCACTGGTGTGGATCATAGCCCTGCTATGAATGTCACACAATGTGATGTGCTATCTTGACATGTCCATGACATCTATTGGCCTGGCTGCTACACTGCCTATCTAACCTGAAAACATATCCCACATACCACCCTTTATCTGCATAACCCTGTTGTCAGTGGAGCATATATGTCATATGGGACAACACAGACATGTGAAATAGATGCCCATCACAATAATTTGGACAACACATGTACACACATGGCCATGGGGGATGGCCAGAAACATGAAGCAACACACACAGTAGATGTGTTGTGCTTGTGTGTACACCCTGTCGTACAATGGCTACACATGGTTCGGCCATGGCCTTTGTATAATGGCCATAATGTAGATGTGGAACACTAGACATCCTGCAGACCTGTGCACATCTTGTGTAGACATAACATCAATCCACCACAAGATGTGTTGAACATCATGAGGGTGTTGCAACATGACAGCAGTCAACTGTACAGTATCCACATCAGGCCACAGATGCAGTACATTCCCATTTCTGGTAATGGACATAAATGACTAGCTCCTCATGTGTGTGTGTGTGTGTGTGTGTGTGTGTGTGTGTGTGTGTGTGTGTGTGGTACACAAATGTCATGTGGGACATGGTGTACCAACGTGTTTGCCATGTCTGGCCATAGTTGCCAGACTGCAGCAATATGGTTGCAGATGTGCAGGGGTGTCATCTGTATACCCATCAGTGACCTGTGTCTCACAACTTCCACATCATGGTTTAGTGTGTATACACCTCAGTGATGTGGATCACATTCCACAGTATATATGTATTGTATCTGAACACAGTCATGGCTATGAACCCTGTCTGTAACTCACACTGTATAGCACTAGAGATGCCTCATGATTCCCTGCAAAACCATGCACATCAGCTAAATTTGCAGTTTATCTGTAGGGTGGACAGATAACACTGAATTGGTACACCATTGCCCCACTGTATATGTGACAGGACACTATTGTGTTAAACATGTATGCATGTCATTGCAGATCACATGTCATACTACATGTGATTATCAAGGTCATATGCCACACATCAGGCAGGTGTAATGTTAACATGTGCTGGTCCACATGGTGTAACACAGGGATGTATGCTAACCACTACTATGATTGTGTAATTTGCATACCATCTGCTATGACACATGCATGCTATTGTGTGCAACCTAGGGATGTATGATAACTACCACTATTATTGTCTACGCTGCATGCTGTCTGCCGTATCACATGTATGTTGCATGCCTTCTGTTATATCACATGCGTGTGTGTGTGTGTGTCTATTATATAGATTGTAATGTACAGTTCTTGTCTGCCCTCACAGGTGTTGTAGGTGCATTGCCCTCTTGCGGTACATCAGATGTTAGTGTCCCCACAGACTCTAGCAGTGATGATGAATGTATGATTGGGACACAGGCAGAGTTGTCAGGGGCTGAAACTGTGCCATTGGTTGCCTTTTCATCTATATCCACCTCATCCCCATCACCAGTGGCCATAGAGGAAGGACAGTTGGCTTGTGGTAGCTTGGAACAGGAAAGTGTGGAGGCTATGGAAGGTGTGCCTGCACACCATGGTGTCAGCCAAACTACTGGTGGTGCCCCACACAGGCACGTGGCCAGTTCTGCTCGTAGGAGGACCTCTGGCCAACATGCTCCTACATGTCAGAGCACAGCAGCTGGTGTCACCAGACACATGTTTCAGGCTGTAATGGAGGCACGGACACGTGCTGAATGGTGCAACAGAGAAGATCAGAGGCTACAGAGGGCTGCTGTCCATTCTTTAAACAACAGCATCCAGGCAATGGTAAATGCTCAACAGCAGATTGCTGATGCTTTGGATAGACGGTTGGGTGACATGGTTGGAGTCCTTGACCGTGGCATGACAATCCGCGAGTGTGAGCTGTCTGTGTTGGAACATCTGTTAGGAGTGAGGCATCTGGCACATGGACATAGGCCTGCTACATCACCTGTGTCAGGTCTACGTGTATGAGCTACCTCACATGCCTGCTCCCATAGTGGCGGTAGCAGCAGCAGTGCATCTTGTGCTGTGCTGTCCACACCATGACACAGCAGGCCACGTGCACGTGGCCCGGGATGATCCCAACAGGGACACGGTTCCAGTGGACTAGTGACATCAGACAGTACCAAATCTGCACCTCTGTCTGTTAGTGCCCGTGCAACCCCTGGCAGGCACAGGTCACATGTCTGTGTCCGGACACCGTGAACTGTAAAACCTCGCCTGTACAGTCTGCAGCTGTCAATAATACCCCTGCGTAGGCCAGACACATGGGAGAACTGTGTGCAGACATACACACACACACTGGACACATATGTAGGGCACCGCAACACACACATACATAACATCCACACACACCCAATTAGATCAAAGGCCCAAACCTACACACATGATGTCATCCAATGGTGCAGCCTAGGACTCTGGCAAACATTAACACCCTGTGCATATGATGATGCCTGTGCTGCTTCCCTGACATCCACATCATCGGTGCAGGGACATGCTCATATGGTCTGATGCACAGGGTGAACAGACTAGAATGTTACGTGTAGTTTACAAATGTTGAGGACTGTTGACAGGCAGCAGATATACCATAGTTTCATAGTTTCATAGTATAGTACTAGGCTATCTGCCCTAGGGCATTTATAAGCCTAGCCAAAGTGTATGTGGCTTTTGCCACCCCATGTAATGATACAAAAGTGTACAAATTAAATTTATTTTACTATGCCTCTGTCTAGTAATGACACAGAGATGACCGGTGTACAATACTGTTAACAGTATGTGTCTTGTGTTACAACAGTGCAGCCTAGGCCTCCAGCAAACATTAACACCCTGTGCATATGACGATGCCTGTGCCGCATCCCTGACATCCACACCATCAGTGCAGGGACATGCTCATATGGTCTGATGCACAGGGTGAACAGACTAGGATGATATGTCTAGTTTACAAATGTTGAGGACTGTTGACAGGCAGCAGATATACCATGTAGTACAGGTGTACAATACTGTTAACAGTATGTGTCTTGTGTAACAACAGTAAATGCATGTTGGCCATGATGTTCCGCTGTCTTTCTTCAGGTCTAATTGCACGTGCCGGTGGATGTCAGTGTTTGCAGTTAAGTGTCCCATATGTCAATGTGGACTACTCACAGGTATTTATGAATATACCAGCATGTACTATGTAGCTGCCACATACCAGTGAGAATGTCCTATGTTACAAACACGTTTACCATTCTAAGTGCATGATAGCTGTGTATTAAGCTACTGTGGCCACAGACATGACATCCATAAAGGGTGACATCACAGGTACAGTTACATGGAATGTTGAGGTAAGAGAGTGGTCTAGCTGATTACAAGGGTAGAGGCCAGTGGGAAGTGTGATGCCTCAATGGGAATCAGTAATACACATTCCCATGACAGGATGCCAACACACAACTGCACCCACACACTCAGGTATTGACACACATGTATTCAGTGACACTGTAAAGCACACACACACACACACACACACACACACACACACACACACACACACACGGCTTCACCAACACAGTAACACACACTCGCACACAGTTGCTACTGGTGGGATGAAGACCCCTGCCTATGTGCAAATCATCATTACAGTACTGTGCACCTACATGACGCGCCAAGGAGAATACACATGTACAGGTAGTCAGTATGGTCTAAGATCGGGGACATCAACACAGACAGTTAAATGCATCGCCTGGATGGTGGGAGGGGTCTTATCAGTTCAGTATGGTAACATACATCCTCACCCCAGGGACCAGTAAGCCCTACATACACACACACACTGTGGCATTCAGTAATTAATACACCTATGTCATGCACATACAGATACCTGACATGTGTGAGATACACGCCCCTGCCTATGTCCTGCTTTCTACATTGCAGTCTGTACAGATGTGTACACTAGTGTACAGGAGAGTGAGTAACAACTGAGATGTATTCCCCACAATACGTGACATATATGGACACACGCAACCACACATGCCAGTACTGTGAATCTCAGACCTGCCTAGCTCATGTTATGTATGTCAGATGTACAGCAGTATTGCATGCATTACAAACTGTACTGACACTTCCTGTACCAACAGTGCTGATATATGCACTAGGGATGTCATATATATTAACAGGTGTCAAGTGATTTACCTTCACTGTCACCCTGACCGCTGTCTAAGTTGTGTGTTATGTCCTTCAATTAACAAAATCATTGCTTACCGGTTACACAGGGTACTGTAGGACCACTTGTGACACACCTGTGAGCTGTCCACAGCAAACATCCATCTGCAAAGATGCCCTGACACTTAGTTATTTCAACACATCTGTCCATACCTGTGGTACATCTTTCTGTACATTCAGCATATCACCATATACAGTTGGCAGTGTTGAGACTGCATTGCAGCTGTATGATGTATTAGGATACACGCCACCTGCATACATCAGCAACTGCACACGCATGTTATCTGAATGCATAACACTACGTGTACAGGTGTGTAGGTCCTACAATCCTGACATTTGGTCATGTTTGTAGGCATTGCAATTGGTGGATATGTGTAATGACATACATGACACATGGACTGTTGTATGATATGATGGGTGACCAGTACAGAGGGGATGTTACCTCTGTCAACATTGATATCACACCTTATGTACTGTTAGCATTCAACAGCCATGGACCTACATTCCAGTGCATGTGTGTAATGGCTGTAGCCACCTGTTTGCACAAAGGACTACAACAGCTATGCTATTTACAGGTATGGTGTGTGTGTGTGACATGTACATACCCGGGGCAGGTACAAGTATGTCATATCCATACATGAGGGTGTGTACTGGTGTACAGCAACAGACATCTGCTAATGGTGGAAAGTACCAAGGGCCCTTGGTATGTGTACAGCTGACCTGGTCACAGACAGTGGTATCATTGCATTGCATAACACATGATGCAACTGTGTCAGTACATGTGTACTGTCTACAGTTGATGTACAGCTTAGTACAGTACACAGGTCAAGGGTCACATGGTGGTGTACTCATCTGTCATACAACATGTATGGTTGCTTGTTGGTGGTCCGAGGGCATGGTGGTGTCTGCAGTTTACATCCTACAATGCAGCATGTGACACTGTGTCCTGCACATGGCTCATCTCTGATGCCTTTTGTGGGGGGACCGGTCAGTACATGTGAGTGGCCTTTATGTATGTGGGCACACCACCTGGAGTGGGGCGTACCTGTGTTATGTCCCACATATCTGGTTCTGAGGTATATGGTGTTAGTGCTAGGTTCTGAAGTATATGGTGGTAGTGCTATTGTGTACTACAGAGACATCAGCCAGGTGTTCCTCACTGCACAGATGTCAGTACTCCCCATTGTTGGATCTACAGTGGCCAGCTGTGAATATGGACGCTACACATCTAACACTGGTTAGCATAAGAAAACAATGAAGTTGTCCTGTAGGTGTATGGGAGTTAACCTGTGTTTAGGACATTTGCCTTGGAATGGCACTGTGTGGGTGGATGCAACTTGGGTAATATCCACACTCTCTTGTATCATGGATGCATGTGATATGTGACAAAGGCCTGCCTCCTGTCAGCCATGTCATCCTAGAATGACAGCTGATGTGTAAAAGACCGGTGTCAAATATATGTAGAGCAGCGTTCCCGCTAATAATGACAACTACTAACACCAGAGCCCATTACAATGTGTTCTTTACATTTACCTGTAATAGCATGGCCACTGTGGCCCTCCGTATTTAGCATCAGAGTGCATCCCAGTCAGCCATGTGCTACTAGGAGTATGAGCATGCCCAGTATATCCTTGTGTAGATGGACACATAGTAGTGCATTCCGACCAGCCCTGTGCTACTAAGTGTGTGAGCATGCCCCCTGTGCTACTAAGTGTATGAGCATGCCCAGTATATCCTTGTGTAGATGGACACATAGTATATTCCGAACAGCCCTGAGCTACTAAGTGTGTGAGCATGCCAGTGACACCTTTATTTTATTTTATTTTACATTTGTTGACCGGGGTAGTCTAGCTGGATACATGTCCATTTTCAGAAGAGACCAGGGGAGAAATGCTCCAAGAAACATACAGAATTAATATAAAAGTCAAAACAGATCGAACTAAACAAAACAGCTATTGTTTCAAAAAATCATTTCTGTTTTTTTTTTGTACAACCTTGTGTCGGTTATGTGCCTCTGTGTATGGGCATGGCCATTGTGACCCTGTATAGTGGTAGTAGTCATCCATTCCACAGATGGGCATACTCCAGGTCAGGATGGATTCATACTTTAAACACACAGGTTCACAGGTATGTACATCTTAACTGCCAGCACCTCTGTTGATGTCCATATTCCTAGATGGTCATAATGACAGCCTTGACATGTGTAGTCTGTGTGGTGTGATTCTTATGTATGTAGTATTGTAATAGTAATCTGTAAATAGGCAGGTGTTCCATACCCGACACTGGCGTGTATGTGTATGTCTGTCCCCATTTGCCAGTGGACTCTAAATTGCTTTTAGACTGCCCACACTCCATACATTTCTTATACCCACTGTTAGCAAGGCCGATGATGTCACCCATCTACAAATACACCTCTGGGAGGGCTGTGTCCCCGTAATCTTGGTAGCTCATTCTGTAACTGCATACTGCTGTAGTGTAATAAAGTAGTTAGGTCGGTGTTCTAGTCCCACACTTGCCGTGTGTGTGTCTGCCTGAGGACTGAGTAATACCTTTATACTGCTCACACTCCATACATTTCTTATACCCACCATTATCAAGGCTGATGATGTCACCCATCTACAAATACACCTCTGGGAGTGCTGTATCCTAGTAATCTCGGTAGCGCATTCTGTAACAGCATAATGCAGTAGTGTAATAAAGTTGTTAGGTTGGTGTTCGAGTCCCACACTTACCATGTGTGTGTGTGTATCTCGCCATTTGCCTAAGGACTGAGTAATACCTTTAGACTGCTCACACTCCATACATTTCTCATACCCACCGTTATCAAGGCTGATGATGTCACCCATCTACAAATACACCAATGGGAGTGCTGTGTCCCAGTAGTCAAAGTAGCGTGTTCTGTAACTGTGTAATGCTGTAGTGTAATAAAGTAGTTAGGTCCATGTTCTAGTCCCACACTTGCTGTGTGTGTGTGTGTGTGTGTGTGTGTGTGTGTGTGTGTGTGTGTGTGTGTGTGTTTCTCCCCATTTGCCTGAGGACTGAGTACTACCTTTATACTGCTCACACTCCATACATTTCTTATACCCACCATTAGCAAGGCCGATGATGTCACCCATCTTCAAATACACCTCTGGGAGTGCTGTGTCCCAGTAGTCTCGGTAGGCGTTCTGTAACTGCTTAATGCTGTAATGTAATAAAGTAGTTAGGTCGGTGTTCTAGTGCCACATTTGCTATGTGTGTGTATGTCCTCGTTTTCCTGAGGACTGAGTAATGCTTTTATACTGCTCACACTCCATACATTTCTTATACCCACTGTTAGCAAGGCCGATGATGTCACTCATCTACAAATACACCTCTGGGACTGCTGTGTCCCAGTAATCTCAGTAGCGCATTCTGTAACTGCATAATGCTGTAGTGTAATAAAGTAGTTAGGTTGGTGAACTAGTCCCACTCTTGCTGTGTGTGTGTATGTCCCCGTTTGCCTGAGGACTGAGCAATGCTTTTATATTGCTCACGCTCCATACATTTCTTATGCCCACCGTTAGCAAGGCTGATGATGTCACCCATCTACAAATGAACCTCTGGGAGTGCTGTGTTCAAGTAATCTCGGTAGTGTGTTCTGTAACTGCGTAATACTATAGTGTAGTAAAGTAGTTAGGTCGGTATTCTAATCCCAGACATGCCAAGTGTGTGTGTGCATGTGTGTGTGTGTGTGTGTCTGCCTGCATGAGACAAGTACAGTGCTTTGTAGTATTCGCTGTAGCGCGTGTCCTAAATGTGTGTTGCTGCAGTGTTATATGTTAGGGGTTTGTATACAGGACATGGCAAGTGTGTGTTTGTCTGTCAGAGCCTGTGTAGATGTGGCCGTGATTGTCTTACCATTGGACATGTTTGGGAACGGGTTTTGTAGTTTTTCTAAATAGTATCCATCTTATGACACATTGGCCACCTCACAAGGAGTACAGCTGTCAGTCAGCCACGGCACTGTGTTGGCAAGCCATACCCATACATCTGGCAAAAGGGCTGGTGAACTAAGTATGCAGCCCTACTAGTACCCGGTATATGTCCCACACCCATGTGCCATGCACATACAACCTTGCCTAGGATATCCCACTATGTTGCTAGTAACATGCACATTGAGGACAGATAGTAGGCATGGTGTGACCACAGTGGCCTGCAGAGGACATGGCACACTGTACAGCGGTACAATAGGCACATATATGCAAACATTGTGCCTTCACTATATTCCACACTGAATGACTGTGATATGTGGTGCCATCATATGTGATCCACTAATGCCAGACAATGCTGTACACATGTGCCCTGTATGGACCCATGCCACTGACACCATGGAAGACCTGTCCATTCTATCCATGCAGGTGTAGGGCTGACCTGCTCACTATAAGCAGGTTTTGCCACATCAGGCCAGTACTGGCATATCGGGGTATAACAGGCTGTGTACACTACATGTGTCTGCCAAACCAGATACACCTGTACATGTCACTGTACAGTATTGTGGGACATGTACATCCCAGGCAATGTCCATGTGAAGGACTATCAAACACAGACATGGCATGCATTGCAAATCTATGGCCCTACACATTGGTAACCAGGATGTCAGGCCAGATATTGCAGTACCCATCTGTGTGGGACATTGCAGACACTACATCCCTGCACTGCACACCATTGTTGAGTGACGCAATGGCAAGGATTACCCCTCACCCAGCCTTGTACAGCCATCTTGCACAGCCAAACACTACACACCCATGGAGCAATGCATACCTGCATGGCAGTACTGGCGCCCTGTGTCTGCATGTGAGTTGTGATGCTCCCAACCACAATCACTCCCAATATAAACCTCGTTGGTATACCAACAGTTGTCAAGCACTTTCACATGGCCTAGCCCATAGAACTTCCAGATATCCCGTGGTGCATGTGGTCCTGTGCAATGCTGCGGTGTGGCAAACTAAGTAGTTACATTGTGTATTTGCCGCCCTGGCAAAGGTGTCAATGCATGTCCATTAGAGTGTAGTTGTGGTGACAATGGCATCTATTCATGTGGACTGACATGTGTGCCACACCTAATGTATGTCTACTATATCTGTTGCAGATGGCACTCACTCATCTACACACATGTTCTTACAGCACTGCAACATGCCGCCTCTGTGGCACATGTAGTAACGTCATGCACATGTAATAGTAATGAGTAGTCAGGGGTTTGCCCCTGTACTATTCAGCCTGTGGAAGATTATGGTTAAGTCTCCAAGCCCTTCCCTGGTGCACATTGCCTGTCCCACACACACACTCTCTGGTGGATATGAAGGTGTACACCTGCACAGCAAAAGCATGTGTATTGTAACAGATGGAAATGGTCAGGTGATGGCCTCTGCACCTATTGCAGTCCTCCTCTAGCTGATTGCATATGGTACAGCTGTGAAGGTGTTCCCATAGCCATCTGCATGATAAACACAGCACACTATCTAGGGAAACGTTATTATCTGGCCATGACAGTTGCTGTGAGTGGTACCTGGATGTGGTGTTCTGACACGGCATTGCAGATGATATCTGGATGTACCTCAATCATTTTCAACAGTGGGAAATAGCCTAATGACAGGAGGGTGATGTGCCACACAACTACAGCATGTAAGTGTAGCTATGCTGCATTGAGACTACTGCCTGTTTAACATGTGTGTGGTAATGGCTATTCTGCATGTTAAAATACAGACATGACAGTACTCTGTTCATGAGGGAACCCCATCTGTAGGGCCATCTGTGAATAGGTCAGTGTGTGCAACCATTTGTTTCCTTTGTTACACACTGAAAACACTTCTGTGCATAGCAGAAGCATGGTGTGGGGATTGCAGACAGTACATGATGATAGGGATGTGTTACTGCCATCACATCCCTGACTGGACATGTGTTACATGAGACAGTGGTATGACTGACACTGTGTGGGATTCCCAGTGACAAGCCAATGATGGGCAACTGTTCATAGCTGTGGTCACACGTCTACTACACATTGTACAGTTGCCATGCAGTATATATGCATGTATTGTGCTCCCTCTGCAAATGTATACCATCTGTTGTGTTGGGTTGCTGGTGATATCTATGCATACTGTCGTAGGTAATCCTGTATGCTGTTGTCTATCACTAAGCCATATGTGGGTTTAAAACGCAACACCATAGGCTGAATGGGTTGGTAGGTCCCGGCAGATCCTTCTGTTCCACTTCAGCTGACCATGGCACCGGGCACTAGCACATCTGGGGCCCAGCCATTAACATCAACCTCTGTTGGCTCTGCACCACCTTCTGGTGGTACCACCACTGAGTATAGAGCATGTCCCCCTTGGGAGCGGAACAGACAGGTACATATCTGCTGCCGTGCGGTCCCGGACATGTTGCGTAGGTGGATCCCTAAGGGGTTATGAAACCAGATACGCCAGCACAAGGGCGGAGTCACACATTTACAGGGTGATGCTGCCCCTCCTGGACAGCCACCAGCACTGCCTCCTTTGCAGCTGTGTAGGTGCAGTGGCACTTGCCCATGGCTGGAGACCTCCGTCCCACTCTTCCCATGTGCTTTTGAATGCCGAAGACCCATCCTCATCCAGGGTGTATCCCCCCCACATGTGTCATATACCAACCCTGTATGCTGTCATTCCTGTGCTCCTACCTATCCTCCATGGCCATACCTACAATCCTTCCCCAACATCTGACCCTCACCTACAGACACATAAGGCCAGTCGGCTCCTAGGACACCCTCTGCCCTATACATAGTTGTCCATTACACACACTTGCCCACTGGACACATGAAACCCTTGTAATATGCATCATAACATACTACTGTTATCCTCACCACTGTCCCTCAGGCGCACGGTCCTGGTATGCACATCACTCTTACATGGTTCAGGTAAATGTGAGGAGGACAACCCCATTGTACACAAAACACTACCGGTCCCTCTGTGGTTACCCCATTTACCTTTATCATGATGATGTTGCACACAGCACATTGCAGGAGTACTGTTCACACATTTCACACTGAGCTTGATCGAAGGAAGGACACTGAGGAAACTCGGAGCTATAATATATAACATTAAGTATCCTGTTTTTTTGTTTATTTTGTTCTTTATTTCTTTGTTATTTATAGCACTTTGTGTACTGTGTATTTTTCTAGCTAGTTTCACTGTGTGTGAGGTATTAACTGGAAATTGTCCACTTTTATTAAGCATCTGTTGGGTTGTTTGTTTGTAATGACTTGTTGCAGTTAAACTCTTTTTTCTAGAGGCTCCTTTAGCTGTTTAAAACTTTCATTTAAAGGCTCACTGCTGCTTTTCAGGTGTGAGAAACATTTCTGCAGTTTGTTTGCCACCCTCCCTCCCTATTGGTATAGTGTTTTTATAGTTGGTGGCTTTGCAGTTGCCCGCCCCTAGTGTAAATTTGATCTGGGACCCTCCTCCCAGTCTAGTGTCATTACCTCATTCTACCCAGTACAGGGAGAACATTTGAGAAGGCCAATCAGCTTAGTTTCTGCTACTCCTTTCTCTCTTTCCACTAAAAAAAAAAAAAAAAAAAAAAAAAAATTGTATCTGCTTTTACTGTATTTGTGTTTCTTCCTAATTTATTTTGCTTTTGCTTCATCTTAAAAGTACTCAATTGTATTATTACTGCTTGGTGTAACTCATTCTAAGCCTTTTAGTTTAAGCACTTGGGCTTCAGACCAGTTGTTTTACATTAAGAAGGTTTGTGGCCTGCACTGTGGTGGCAGGACAGGTAGCTTACATCCTTCTAAGTTGGGAACTGCTGATTGAGGGCTCAATGTCTTTTATTCTAAAAGTGTATTAGTTCTGGTTTAAGCACTTGGGCTTCAGGCCAGTTATTTTACATTAAGAAGGTTCATGGTCTGCACTCTTTTGGGAGGAGAGGCTGGACTCTGCCCTTCTGAGCTGGGAATTTCTGGTTAAAGGCTTATAGTGCCTGCATATTTGAACTGTTTCTTACTGAAATTGGTACACCTTGTTTGCTGTAGCATAGACTAGATCCAGGCCTGCTGAATCTAGCTTTGTTTCTATGCTTGTTGTTTGTTTGCTTATTTCCCTGAAATGCTAATTTCACCTAAAACGCAGCTTTTCAGAGCTTCTGTGGATCCCTAGTGATATCTGCATTGCTTACTGTACTTATTTCCTTCTTTCACTTGAAAGAAAGTTACTGTTTGTCATTTTTGCATTTAAGTTACCTGTAACACATTGCATTTAAGTTACCTGGCACTTGCTCACTAAGTCAGCACTAAAAAATTAAAAGCACTACACCCTCACAAACTCCCCTTGAGTACCTTGTTCCTCATTGGCCCTTTTTTCAATTATAAAGGAATTCCCAATACTATTCTAGCATGTCCAAAGGTCAGTTGTCAATCTCCTCTCTGGTTCAGCTGGTGAATCTGGAAATCTTGAGGCAATGTTACAATTGTCTCATGTACACAGACAACCCTCTCCTCCCAACAAATTCCAACACATGTGAGAGATGCTACCATATAGCCAAACTGGAGGCTAAGCTCTCTTAACTCAGTAAAGGCGTAACCAGTCAGAAGGAGAAGGAAACCACACTCACTACAATTCCAGTCTCACATAGACCTACCACGACAGCAAACCAAACACATAAACACACAAAAACATACTCGGAGGCTCTAAATAAAAATCTGCCTAAGCAGCAGAGACCTCCAAAGCAGACACCCAAGCAACCGCTACCCCAAAACAAAACACGTGCAACACATAGCTCACAAAGCCAGTGTGCCGAACAGTCACAGCCCTTAAGGCTAAACAACACACCTGATACACTTGTAATAGGTGACTCTATCATCAGGCACACTGACGTCCTGCTCACCAGGCTGAACAAGGAGATGGTCATGGTGAGCTGCCTGTCGGGCGCTAGGATCTGCCACATAACACAAGCACTCAGGTCACTGCAAGGCAAGTACAAATATGACTCAGTCATTGTCCATGCTGGTGTGAATGACCTGAGATGTACCTCCATGGACTACATGAAAAGAGACATAGAGGAGCTCTCTGAGCATGTAGCCCAGGCCGGTATGACCCTGACCTTGAGTAGCATCTTACCTTCACCAAGAATGATGCCATAATATGAAGACAAGATGATCAATTTCAACAATTGGCTTAAGTATTGGTGTCATTCAAAGGGGATCCAATACCTGTCAGCCTGGGATGACATGCTCGATAAGCCACGATGCTTCACTAGGGACAGCTTGCACCTGTCACCCCTGGGCTTTCGGATATTGGCAAAGGCTCTTGCTACCCCCATAGTGCCTTTTTTAGGCAAGGCTCAAAAGACAAACCCACCTCCATAGGTATCACAAGGGATAAGAAACTAAGGGTAATGGTACTCAACGCCAGGAGTCTAAACCTCAAGATGCATGCACTCAAAACTCTCCTTAGCATGGAGAACATCGATATCTGTGCAGTAACAGAAACCTGGTTCAAGCCTCCCGAGAGCACCCCAGCACTACCAAGTTATACCACATACCATGCTTTTCGGCCCCAAAACCTGGACCGAACCACAAAAGGAGGGGGAGTATCAATATTCGTCAAAGATACCCACACCTCCAGGTTGGTGGCACAGCACGAAGCATCAGAGACTATCCATGTGCAACTAACAGTGGGTAAAACTGCCTTCCAGTTTATAGCCTGCTACAGACCACTCTCCCAAACCCAGGAACCCCACTCGGCCTTCCTGAGAACACTGGAAAATATGAAGGTCTCTCCAAACACCATTATATTGGGCAACTTCAACTACCCAAGCATAGACTGGGAGCATTACTCTAGCTCCAACACCCTAGCCCAAAGGTTCCTAGAATTTATAAACTCAAATGCTATGGAACAACTTGTTACCACTCCCACAAGAGGGGAAAACATACTGGACCTGATCATCACCAACATGGGGACTCTATGCTCCAGACCAGAAGTGTATCCCCCACTGGTAAGATCAGACCATAAACTAATCTCACTGGATATTCACATCCCGACTCCACCCCCCTGCCCAGAAAACCACAGTGAAAAACTTCTCTAAAGCAAATTTCACACTCCTCAAAACCGAGGTGGAATCCTTCAAAGCCCCCGGGCCTGTGGAAAATACGGCCCAGACTGCAGAATCCTTTATAAATGCATTCTATGAACACCTTCAGGAATGCATGGATCTTGCAATCCCAAATAAAACCAAGACTCCATCCTCCAAAGGCAGACGTCCTGTCTAGTGAACCCCAGCCATAAGCAAACTATACAATAGAAGGAGGAAGCTACTACATGATAGAGCAAAATCCCAAAAAGGGAAGGCATCTCTGATCAGTATTAGCAAAAAACTATGGGCACTCATAAAATTGTCTAAGGCCAGCTTCGAGAGAAAAATTGCACAGGACACTAAGGATAATCACAAGGCTTTCTTTATCTTTAGTTATGTTAGGAACCTGGGTGGGAATTCCCAGATATGCTCAGAATTAGTCCAAAATGACAAAAAATATACCGAACCCACAGACATTGCCAACATCCTATCTGACAGGTTCAGCGCAAACTTCTCACCCCCCCTCCCCACCAAAAGGGAAAATATCTATCCCAGCAGAGTGCTGCCCCCCTGACATCTCAGATGCTTAAGTAAGAGCCGCCCTCTCCAAAGCAAAAAACACAGCATCAATGGGACCAGACGGTGTCCTGGGCTGTGTCCTACATGAACTCCAAGAAGAGCTAAACCCAAACATAAAACTACTGTTCAATCTCAGCCTTACTACAGGATATGTACCCAAAGAGTGGCGTACAGCAACAGTGGTTCCTCTCCACAAAGGTGGTGCCTCAATGGATTCTGGAAACTATCACCCCATAAGCCTGACTAGCTTGGTCTGCAAAACTATGGAAAGGATCAACATGGACCTCATAAATAAAGATACTGGGGACCTACAGACACTGGATCCTACCCAGTTTGGCTTTTTTAAGGGCAGATCCTGCCTCTTAAACCTGGTCGATTTCTTTGAAACAGTCACCAAGGCCATTGACGAGGGGAAGGTGGTCCACACAGCCTACCTGGACCTCGCAAAAGCCTTCGATACAATACCCCACTCGGGCATTATAGATAAGCTCACCAGCTTAAATATAAACCCCTAGGTCACTAGATGGGTTGCAAACTGGCTCAAGGACAGAACCCACATGGTTAGAATTGCTGGAGCCATGTCAGACTCCAAACCAGTTACAAGTGGCGTCCCACAAGGCTCAGTCCTGGGACCTCTCTTGTTCGGTATATATTTCTCGGAGGTACAGGCCAACACGGAAGGACTGTGGCTGACCAAGTTCATAGATGACTGCAATCTGGATGCCATAATCGACTCTCCAGCTGACACAAGCATCCTCCAAAAGGGCTTCATAGAAACAGACAACTGGTGCCAGAGCCATGGCCTCAAGCTATACACCAAAAAGTGTATAGTCATTCCCTTTGGCAAAAACAAAGTGCCCACAAATTACCACATAGGTGGTAATCCATTAAGTACAGAAGAAGTAATTAGGGACCTGGGGACCCAAGTTGATAGCAATCTCTCTTTTGACAACCACGTGGCCAAAGTGGTTAGAAGAACATTTTATATAGCCCACCTAATCATGAAGGGATTCACATCTAGATCAAGGGAGGTCATCGTGCCTCTTTACTCATCCCTCATCAGGCCCATAATTGAGTACAATGCCCCTTTTGGGATGTACCTTACCAGACACCTCCAGCAACTGGAAATACCCCAAAAGTACCTCACCAAGAGGATCAAAGGGCTCAAACAGATGCCATATGCTGCCCGGTTCAAGAAACTCCAGCTCTACTCAGTGGCATACCGCCTGCTCAGAGGCGATCTGTGCCTGACGTATAAAACCATGTCCAACCCGGAATTAATGGACATGCTGCACCTCAGAAAATCCCATTGAGCTACGCCCTTGAGAGACTTGAACCTCAGCACCGAAATAAACAGGACATGCTGGAGTGACAGACTCATAACCCAGAGGCTCCCTTCACTCTGGAATAAAATCCCAGTCCAGGTTAGGCAGAGTCCCTCATTGACTCTCTTCAAGAGGAATCTTGATGAGTGGATGGGAGATCGTAGGTTTACCCCTGGTATCACTTCTGTGTCACTGTTAGACAGAGGCACAGTATACTAACCTCGAAAAAGGGCATAGCAAAATTAATTTAAAATGGGTGGCGAAAGCCAAACACACTCTGGCTAGGCTTATAAATGCCCTAGGGCAGATAGCCTAGTATGAACCTATGAACCTATGAACACATAATGATTGGACAGGTACTGTTGTGTTAATGTACATTACATGCACAGAGTGATGTATACGGCCAATGTACAACTATTGTCTGTCTGAGGGAGTCTTGTGATCACATAGAGCAACACCACTACATAATACAGGCGTTGCCGGTGTTTCCCATTTCATTTGTTTGTAATGATTTGTTGCCACATGGCATATCCCTGATACATCTCTATATATGTATGCACCTATATGCTGGACATAAACACTCACATGTACATCTACATGATGGGATACATTCCTATACTGTTCAATGACTGCGCTGTATGATATCCTCCGGTTACAGCCTCTTACACTCGATTAGCCTCTACATTGCTTAAGCAATGCAATACTCACATACTGTTAGCCAAACACCCTTACACCCGCTGAATCCTGCACTTGCTATTACACTGGCATTGGTGCTTGCATCTGTCACTCACACCCCTGGGTGTGAGTGAGGGCCACAATATTATCTTGTGATGCCTATTACATCATACTACATGACTCCAGTATCGTGACTGGCCACCCATTAGGCAACGGCATCGCGTTCGACTGTACAGAATCAGCAGCCTGTCCAGTGACACAATCATATTTTTGTGTACCTCATACAATGTGCTCTCACCTTGTGATGGCTATTATATTGGAATAAATGAATACAGTATCAGAAATGGCTGCCTATTAGGTGACAGCATGGCTTTCGTCTGTATAGAATCAGCAGCCTGTCCAGAGAATCATTCATATTCGTGTGTTCCTCTTAGGCATACCTTGTGATGCCTATCACATCGGATTACATGACTACAGTCATAGCCGGCCTTAGGCATAGGCCAACTAAGCGGCCGCCTTGGGCACCGCTTTAGTGGGTGCACTTTACCAGTATTTATTTGGTGCAGGTAGACCAGGATGGGGGCACTGGGTGGTGTGGTGGGGGGTGCCATTGTGCCCTCTGCCTAGGGCACCAGTTGACCTAAGGCCACTCCTGACTACAGTATCGGGAATGGCTGCCCATTAGGCGATCGCATGGTGTTCGACTGTACAGAATCAGCGGCCTGTCCGGTGAATCATTCATAATTGTGTGTTCCTCTTACAATCTGCTCCCACCTTGTAGTGCCTATCACATTGGACTACATAACTACGGTATCGGGAATGGCTGCCCATTAGGCGACGGCATGGCATTTGACTGTACGGAATCAGTGGCCTGAACAGTGAATTAATCATATTTGTGTGTTTCGCATACACTCTGCTCCCATCTGGCTGATACATGGGAACCGAGACCCTGCATTACAAATGAGTAGTTGGGTTGTGGTAGCCACATCCATCGGATGGGTAATGCTACCACATACCTATTATAGGTTTGCCACCTTCTCAATTGGCCAAGGTAGGACTTTAGGGTTACCACCTGTCCCACTTTGTGAGGGACAGTGCGAAAATAATCAAGACATAGCACATGTCCAGATTACAGGACTATATTATATTTTACCTTTCATTAATAATTGCATACAACAGTTATTTTATATATGACCCTTCTATATGTTATGTGAAGTAGCATAAGCAATTCAAATGCAACTAGATTAAGCTTTTATTTGTGCAAATAAGTGTAATCCTGTACTATGCACGGCTGTAGGTATGTTTAGTACTGGAATGTCTGACATTTCTACTGAATATGTCCCACTCTGGCCATTTGGAAAGGTGGCAACCCTATAGGACCTGTATGTAGAGTCAGACTTTGCAGGGCAACACACCCACAGCCAGTGGAAAGGGGTGTACTTCACTGTTTTGCCTAAATAAAAGGTTACTCTTGTAGCATTATAATTGCTTATACTGTTACCTATAACATTTAGGTGTTTCAGAGGAACATAATTGTTTTATGCTGCTACTACAGACAATATAGGTAGTCTTTGCCCTAAATCACAATTTGCCTTAATTACAGTTATTATGCAGGACACAACTGCCCACAGGGGAGTGTCCCTCGAAAAGGTGGACAGATGGTAACCCCAAACCAATTATTCTATCAACCTTTTAAGGTAGTCAGCAGAACATGCACTTTCTCTCACTATTAGACCTCTCATACGAATGGGGAAGAATAAACACTGAATCAGGGACACTGCATAATGACCTCAGGGACACATTTAGAAGGTTGGTGCTATTAACCTGACACATTGACGGACACAGAGCACATATGTATTCATACACATTGTCTGAGGTGCATGCAGTTTATGACTCTTACATGTTGTCATTATTCATTACGTGTATTCTGCTACCTTTCCTCCTAATATCACTAGTTCTAGGATGGTTTAGTTGGCACTGTGTTAAGATTCTGATTTGTAATCATGGACATCCCTGGTAATCAGGGACAGTTCAATTATATGATCCCTATGTATTCCCCCAATGGTTTACGGACTGCCCAGTACATGTGCTCTTACAGTTTGGGAGGTATGGGCGTCTGCTATACTCACATTGGAATATTACTTACACCCACGGGGCAGTTCTAATACATGTCTGCCAGCCAACACCTGCACGTTTAGCCCCATAATCGCATACCCATAGTTCCCTCACCAACTACTACTCTACAGCACTCGTCCTTACTGTGGGAGCAGGTGGACGCAGGTGGGATATGAACACACCCCTACACACTGCCCAATCTCCCCGTGTCGGAACACATGTTGTACGTTGTGTCAACCCATGTGTTATCATGCTTGCACAACCTACTGTTCCATGTACAGCTACATCCTGGTTGTAATGGTGTTCCCCCATTGGTTGAAGGTACCGAATTTTTGGTGTCCCGCAAGGGACGTCGCTGTCCATGTTTAAAGTGTAGACCTTGTAGATCTCTCCCACTGGTAGTTTCCTGCTGGTGGTCTGGGAAGCAGTGTTGTATTTACCTTTAATGCGTGTCTTTATGTCTCACCGGCCTTGCTGGGAGGGTGATAAGTAGACGTTTGTTGAGTGGACCTCCCACCAACATATGCTCAGTCTAAACATGTTACCTGTAACTGCTGTAACATAACCTAGGTATATACATGTGTATATTTACTGCAACATCTATACATCTATTTACATTAATATATATACAGACATATCTACATATGTATTCATACATGTATATTCATATCTTGCTGTTATATATATATATATATATATATATATATATATATATATATATATATATATATATATATGTATATATATATATATATATATATATATATATATATATATATATATATATATATATATATATTGTACATCAATGTGTCAATACATTCCCCGCTCATACGCACTTACACATGCGTAATGATGTTTATAAGCTTCACCAGCATATTAGTGCCTTATTCATTATAACACCGACACACTCCAGTCATCTTGTAATCGGTATGTAGCACGTTATACAGCGGACAGATGTCGCTATATGTTCATGTACAGATTACCGATGGTAATTGGAATGTGATAGTGTGATTCGACCCATCCCTCTTCTGCACAGCCTATTTTTCCATGTACTGTCGATGTTTGTATGGGCATATTCCTATTATTTATGTCAACAAATGGAATGCATGTGTTACAGAATTTGTACGTCAACATATATTGTTGTCTGCATGTGAGTATGCATATATACCTATTATGACCTAGCTGACCTCCACAGGGCATTCCATTAGAACCGGCCCATCCAACCCTGGCACACCTGGATCCATAATTGCATACCCATAGTTCCTCACCCCACCCGTGTTAAATTTACACACGTAACATCCATTATCCACTTGTTATCGCAGCCATGACACACCTTTGCACATTTCCCTCTCCAGAGCTTTTGGGATCCTACACGCATTCTGTCCCTCCTCGTGTATTCACAGGGTCTCCCGCCATGTATATTTGCACATACTTGCCTTTCCTGGGGTTATGGAATACGGCCATTTGCGCTTTCCAACAGCATAGGACTACATTCCGTCTGTGTGTAAAGTAGACCTTGCATTTCAACTATGTTACTCCCACAGGTAATTACCTACCTGTGGTGTGAGTAGCGGTACTCTGCTCACTCCTGGGCAGCTTTTTATGACATACGCTGAAAGCACTTTATAATACCAACATTGCTCTTGATTCCCTTCACATCTCTTGTGTATGCTGCTTTACTGTTACAACGTCCATTGTTGATATATATATATATATATATATATATATATATATATATATATATATATATATTTCTCATGTATATATATATATATATATATGTATCTTACATCTGTAGATACAAACATACATTTCCTATGCTGGGAGCTGCTTACACCCTCGCAGGTGCACTCGCCTATGCTTACTGTGCATTACATATGTTTACTGTCGCTTATTTATGCTTATTTGTGCCTTATACATTATGACAATACCACTTTGATTGAAAGGATCTGGTTAATAGTCCCATACAATACACATGTTCACCTTTACATGTTTAAATGTTGGCTTTACAGCAGAGCAACATTCATTCCACAAGGAAATTGATATGCGCTATTGTCGACCTTGAACCATGAATTCCTTTTCATTAGGTGGATGCTCTAACCACTACACTATTGGTGTTCTACCTCATTTATATGTATACCCATGGTGCATAGTTACCCAAACACATGCCTCATCACTTCACTTACACAGAAGGCATCCATTTACCTGATGGGAAAAACGCACTACTACACATGCGCCATTCCCTATTCCCTACTGCTCTGGACTCGTGCCGCATGTTGACTCACTCCCAGGATATTCAGACCTCTACAGCCTATAGTCCTGGCATATACGTGTGTTCGATTGTCAGGGTGTTCATATGGTCTTCCAGGTTTAGGTTTGTCTGACTGGAGACCGGGACTGCCCTATACCTAGTTGAAAGTCAGACTTAGCAAGGGGAGATTGTTCCTTCCACTTTTAGCGTCCTACCTGTGGTTGGGGATGCAGAAGTGTGCTCACCTATGGCCATCCTGATATATAACAGCACTAATTATTACGGGGATTTCCTATATTGTGACCATGTTCATTCTTCATATCTACACATACACATACATATACATACATATCTATATATATATATATATATATATATATATATATATATATATATATATATGTGTGTGTGTGTGTGTGTGTATCATTCTGTACACACACATGCATATACACCTACATGCTCATTTACATTTCCCATACCATTGAATCATCACCACCTACCATCGCGCATACATGCTTCCATACCCGCTTACATCTCGGGTTGCCACCTTTTCATATGGCCAAAGCGGAGCATTTTCGGGACACACATCAGACTTTACAGGCCGACACATACCCACAGTCAGTACAAAGGTTAGAACTTTACTTATTTGCCTAAATGAACGCTTATTCTTGTAGCGGTTTGTTTGCTTCATCTATTTCTTGTAACTTTGAGTATTTTACATAAATAACTGTTTTATGCAACTGTTATATGAAATATGGGGCATATTTCCTACAATCACAGGACATTTGCCATTGCATTATATTTGGTCTGGACACAACTACCCAAAAAGGGACTGTCCCTCACAAGGTGGGTCAGGTAGTAACCCTACTTACGTCTGCTTTACAGCACCTTAAGCACCCTATATCCGACTGCCACTATGCGAATGTGTAAGGTATATATTCCCGATAATGCACGTGGGGAGACGTGCATCACGGTCAGGTGTTTAATCCCTCGCAAGGTGGGGCAGGTGGTAACCCTACTTAAATCTGCTTTAAAGCGCCTTAAGCACCCTATATCCGTCTGCCACTATGCAAATGTGCAAGTCGTGACACCAAGTCTAATGTTTAGAACAGATAAATATCCCGTGAGGGATATCCAAAAATTGTGGGGACCGATGACCATCTTTGCTTTATGGCTGTAAGGTAGGGTTATACATGCAAGGGATATATAATTTGCAGTGCTGAGAATGCCTAGGGTGAGACTGCCTACTAGATATGGGTAGGGGTCACTATGTGCAGATATGGCCGTGCCTATCTAGCAGCCCGAGTATGGCTGGTTTTGGTGGTTTGGTGGACGTTCAGGAAGGGGGGGTGGTGTGCTGTGAAGGGGGTGATGGGTATTCAATTATGTATCCAAGTGTGTTGGGGTTGGGTGGCTCAGTTCAGGCCAGACCATTATGTGGGTATGTGCCGGTAACCTTTCTGTACATGTGTATTGCACATTTTAATGTTCACATGTTTGTGGGATTGTATTGCGGATGTGTATATTTATTCTTTGGTTATCTTCCTGATTCACCCACCGCTCCCTCATAGACCTCCAGTTCACCTATTGTGCCTCCAACGCAGTCTCCCCTTGGCGAATTATTACATTACCTGTCACCCCCACCCCCATATTCCACAATCAACATTCATCCCTTCTCTAGTTGATGGCCCATGGCACAGTCAACAGAACACATTGCATACACTACATATCTCTGGGACCAATATGGTTCTGAGTTCTACAGTAACATTTCAGATCATCCACATGCTGTACTTCACACACATAGGTACTCGCAAATACTTATCTTTCATGACATGGTAGGTAGACCCGGGTAATACCTGTTCATCTATGGGCCGTCCTGGCAAGGACGACTTGGACCGCGAATGGGCAGATATTGGGCGAATGCTCTGACCATTGGTAGGGTTGCCACCTTTTCATATGACCTGGATGGGACATTTTTGTGGCACACATCTGAGTTTACAGGCCAACACATACCCATGGTCATTACAAAGGATAGTACTTTAGTTTCATGCCTACATATAAGCTTTTATTGTTGTAGCAGTATAGTTGCTTATTCTGTTTCATTTATTTGCTTATTCTGTTTCTTGTAACATGTAGGTATTTTATATATGGACATACATACTGTATGGGACTATTGCATAACATATGGGACATAATTATGTCCTACTATCGCAGGACATTTCACATTTATTATTAATTTGGTATGGACACCCTAGTGGGGGACTGTCCCTCACAATGTGGGACAGGTGGTAACCCAAACCATTGGGCTAGGCTTGGCAGTTGGCGTCGCACTAACACAATGCGTTTCACTTCCACTTGGTATAACTAGCGACACTACAATGGAATACGGGCACAAGGTTTTAAATATCTTTGTTCAAGGGACAGGGACTCAATATTCAGCTACGTACCTTTGTGTTTACTTCCTATTGTGGTGTTCACAATGATGTCTTGTATGCTTTGCATACATTTCAGTATCCACGGACAATGACAGGAGTGATTACTATTAGAAGCTGGCTGTACTAGTCAGCATTTTAGGTTGCACGTATGCAGCCAACATGATCACGCCTCTGTGCTGCGCTTGGACACGACCATTGCACTCGTACACGTTTCCTATGCACTTGGCCGTTACAGCAGCACGCCTTCATTAGTATGCATGTGGTACTGCTGCGCCATCTCTATGCCTCACGGTCTGCACAAGGCTAATCCCGTCCTTGCGCCAAGCTTCATGAATCCCGGGGGCATCTACTCTGAATAGATTACAAGGACTAATCCAAGAATCCTTCACATCCATTGAAACCTGGCTACACAACTCACTACTACTACTGACCCCCAATAAATAAATAAACAAATAAGCTGCTCCATTTCACTCCTAAATCACATTCACAAAGTAAAGACCAGTTTAATATCACCTCATTTAACAACACTAAGACAGAAATTGTACCACACAATGAAAGTGATGGAGTCACAATAAATGACAATATGAAGTATGCTCCTCATACCCAAATGACAGTTAAAAAGAAAAGCCAAAAGCTTTGACTGTTATATAGAGCTGAACCTTTCCTGGCAGATGAAGTCTGAAAAGAATTGCATTAAAAAATAAACATAATCTCTTTGCTACCATATGCCTTTGAAATCTTCCTAATCCTGCCTCCAATCTAGAGAGTAACACTTGAACTGTGTGATAGCAAAATCACAAAATTTGCTGCAAATTTCTCTTTTACTGTACCTACCACTGCCAGGCCCTCAAACTACTAAACTGGAATGAACTACCCTACATCCTTCAGTAATACCACCTTCTAGTAGTCTACACTTTAATATACTTATAATATACTTTTTTATGGACAAATGCCCAGGCCTTAAATCTATGACCCAGCACTATAACCCAAGCAGAAATCTATGTTCCCAAGACAAATCTCCACTTATCATAAAAATCTCTAACTACAGCAGAGGCTGCACTCTAGTGCATCAATGTTTCCAAAATTTGGAACTCTATCCCTTCCCCTCAAGCAAACCAAGCGACTACAAACTTTTAAAGCAGATCTTAAACAGCACCGAAGATAAAAACACACACTCTCACATAACTGATTCTATGCAACATGACAAGCTACAATGTAAATATGTTTGCTTTTCACAGATGTATAAAGAAATTAATTAAGACTTGCATGTTATGTTTTGTCATGTATGTATGTATGTTAGATGCCTTCAAGTTGAAATTGACTAATGGTCATATGAGACTGTTTGCAGTGGCTGTTGTATTCTGAACTCATTTTCCAAGCCATCTTTGATTGAAAGGGCCCCTTCTGCACCATTGTGAGAGAAGTGTGCTGATTGGAACATGTCTGATGAAGGGTGATTGGTATAGGGCTTAGAATAAGCACCCTCATTGATTCTTTTGAGATTTTTTAAAGTTTTTTTTAAGTTTTTAGCTTCTGGTATTTAAGCCCTGAAGTTGAGTGGGTTTCTGCTTGTTTGCTCATCCCACAGCACCACACACAGTGGAACAATTGTACACCATAGCCGGACGGATAATTTTGACAATGTTTCCCTTAGATACAGCTGTAGTACATTAATGTACTCCTCATCTTTAGTACATCTCCGGTTTAAGAAGTATTGCTAGTGAGCTGTGAGCTATTAAACCACCAGCCAAAAACTCCATTAAAAATACTCATCTACAGAGCACCTCCTACCCCCTTTGTGATAACAGTTCTTCAAACCTACCATTATGGACAGTTAAACTATCCATGTTTCTCCTGCCAGCCTTGTTGACTTGGATCTTCTGAGGCAATGTAGTAACTGCCACATGTACACTGACAACCCTCTAGTACAGAGTGCGGGAGATGTATCTACACCAAGAATCTTGAATCCCTGCTCTCCTGAACTCGAAACAGTAACACTAAAGGGGTTGTCAATTCACCCACCACTACTCATGCACATAGTACTACTACTCATACTCATAGTATGCATCAAACACATTAATCAAAATATGCAGAGGTTCTCTCAAAAAACTTACCAAAACACCAGAGACCTCCAAAACAAAAGACTGCTACAACTAACACAGTTCCCACAGCATCCAAGACACATAGCAACACCAGTGTCTCACCTACCAAGCACTTAAGGGGTAATACTCAAAAAACAAACTTTCTTGCCATTGGAGACTCCATAGTGAGATACAGAGATGTCCCAGTCATTAGGTTAGATAAGTAAAAAGTCATAGTCAGTTGCCTGTCCGGTGCCAGGATTCATCAGATCATGCATGCACTGAAGTCTCTTGGCAACAAGTACCATTATGACTCAGTCATAGCTCATGTTGGAGTGAATGACCTGAGACATATCTCACTGGCCTATATGAAGAGAGACATGACTGAGCTCTCTGAGTATGTGTCCCAGGCAGGTATGTCCCTAGCCTTGAGCAGCATATTACCCTCACCTAGAATAATGCCACAGTATAAACAAAAAATGATTGATTTCAGTAATTGGTTTAGTTTTGGGTGTCATTCAAATGGGATCCAGTTTCTGTCAGCTTGGGATGACATAGTCCACAAACCTCGCTGCTTTGCCAGAGACAGTTTGCACCTGGCACCACTAGGTTTTTGACTGCCAGCAAAGGCTCTTGTTTCCCCCATAGTGCCTTTTTTAGGCAAGGTCTCAAAAACAAAATTGCCAGCCATAACAAAATAAGGGTCGTGCTGCTAAATGCTAGGAGCTTAAACCAAAAACTGCACACCCTGGAAGCACTTCTATCACTAAAGGATGTGGATGTCTGTGCAGTTACAGAAAACTGCTTCAAGACCTCAGAGAGTACCCTGGCCTTAAAAGGCTACAATGCATTTAACACCTTCAGACTGCAAAATGAATGTGTGAGAACCAAAGGAGCTGGTGTTTCTATCTACATTACAGATAAATTCACCTCCTAACTAGTTAGACTGGACAAGTCCATGAACTTGCTCCAAGATGTTACTGTGTGTAAGACCCCCATTCGAGTCATAGCTAATTATAGACCCCCCTCCATAGATCATGGTGCTCACTCAGCCTACTTGACCAAACTGGAGTCAATCCAAATATTGCCAAACACTCTGTTCATGGGGGATTTCAATTATCCCACCATCAACTGTTAAACCTACTCTAGCCCTAACTCACTGGTGCAAAAGTTCCTTGACTTTTTACTCAAATGCCCTTAAACAAATTGTTCAAACCCCAACAAGAGGAACAAATATATTATATCTGGTCTTCAATAACATGACAAACAGATGCACCATCGCAACTGCCAGACCCTCATTAGTTAAGTCTGACCACAAATCAGTTGACTTTGATCTGGCACTAACACCAGAACTCACAAAGGGTGAAGTCAGACTAAAAAACTTCACCAAAGCAAAATATACCCTCTTAAGGGATGGTATACATACATTACAAGCCTCACCCCCAGTTGGAAGGAAGTAACAACTCCAAAGCTTACACTAAATCCATGTGCAATCACTTGTATAAGTGTATAGACTCAGCTGTTCCAGAGAAAATCAAAGCCAGAGACCCAGGTTAAAAAAGCCACCTTGGTGGACATCCAGCATCAACAAACTTTACAAAAAAATGCAACATTTACTGTCTAAGAAAACTAAGGAGAGGCCCCAACAATGGAAAGGCATCCCCCTCAGCCTCAACAGGCAAATAAGACAACATGTCAAATCCTCTAAGGGTAACTTTGAGAAAAATGTAGCAATCACAGCCAAGTATAACCATAAGGCCTTTTACAGCTACGTATGTAGCGTAAAATGTAGGACCCAAGCATGTGCTGAAATAGTGACTAATGATCTCACACACACTGATACTGCAGAGATAGAAAACCTGCTAGTGGACAGATTTGGCAAAAATTTCACTCCCTTTTCCCCTTCAAACTTATCACAAGCCTTGCCCCCACCCCCTCATATAATGGAACTTATGGTCATTAAAGCCTTGTCTAAGGCAAAAAACACAGCCTCTATGGGACCACATGGCATCCCAGGCTGCCATTTAAACAAACTAAAACATTAACTAGCATCACCATTAAGTACCCTATTCAATCACAGCCTAACCACAGGCTTTGTTTCTGTGGAATGGAGAACAGCAACAGTTATTCCCAAAGGTGGCTTAGCAACAGACCCAGGGAATTATAGACCCATAAGTCTGACCAGCCTCGTGTAAAACCATGGAACGTATCATCATGGACCTCATAAATAAAGACATAGATGACCTCCAAGTACTGGATCCACCCGATTCAGCTTCAAGGGCAGATCCTGCCTGTTAAACCTGGTGGATTTCTTTGCAAATGTGACCAGAGCCATTGATGAGGGCAAATCTGTGCACACAGCATACTGCAATTTGGCAAAGGCCTTTGACATAATCCCACATACAGGCATTACTGATAAACTTAGCAAACTGAATGTAAACCCCTTTGCTGTAAGATGGGTTGCCAACTGGCTAACAAATCAGTCACACACTATCAAAGTGGGTGACTCCACATCAACCAGCAGACCGGTTACCAGTGGGGTACCATAAGGGTCATTGCTGGGCCCCCTACTGTTTGGTATATATTTCTCAGAAGTTCAGGCCAAAACTAAGGGGCTGTGGCTGACAAAGTCTGAGGACAACTGCAAATAGGGTGCAATTGTTGAATCCTCCAGTGACGTCATCAGTATACTTCATGAGGGTTTTATGCAAACCCATGACTGGGGTCTTAGTCACGGTCTCAAACTGAATACAAAGAAATGCATCATCATTCCCTTTGGTAAAAACAATATCCCTTCACACTATCAAATTAACAACAAATTCCTATATACCTATGAAGTGGTAAGAGATCTGGGATCACAAGTAGACTGTGACCTTAACTTTGACAACCATGTGTGTGCTGTAGTAAGGAAGGCTTTCTAAGTAACATACTTCATTAGTAAAGGCATCACCTCTAGAGCAAAGATTATAACCCCTGTAAACTTGTCACAAATCAGGCCTATAATTGAGTATAACACCCCTTTCGGCATGTACCAAAGCATCTGCAGCAATTGGGGAAACCTCAGAGGTTTATAACAGAGAAGATCAAGGGGCTCCAGCAGGTGCCTTACACAGACCAATTAAAGTACCTGTCACTATATTCAGCATCGTATAGACTTCTTAGGAGAGACTTATGTCTGGCTTACAGAGCAATCATCGACCCAAACCTAATGAATTTTCTGCACACCTGTAAATTAAATGGGACTAAAGGTACCCATTCTAGGTTAAATGGGACTAGAGCTACCCATTCCAGGGACCTAAATGTGGCCTGTGACTAGAATATTAGAATATTATATTATATACTAGAATAGTATGTGGCATACCTAAGGTTCACAAAAATCCCATGGATCCACCTTTGAGAATAATTGTTTCAGCAGAGGGGTCTATCACTACGCCTTTGGCCAAATTTGTGGATGACAAACTTAAGATTTTGTCATATTCTGGGGACATTGTCCTTAAGGATTCTTGGGACTTTTTGAGGTGTGTCAAAACACATCTATATTCCCCAGAACTTATTTTTATCACTTTAGATATAGTGGACTTATTTGGTTCTATTCCACATGAGATGGGTCTTTTATGGTTGGAACAGGCAATGATAGACAATGGTGCATTTTCTCATGTTGATTTTACCAATTGCCTTTTATTTATGGAAATTATCTTGAAAAATAATTATATGTATTTTCAGGGGGAATTTTTTAGACAAAATAAAGGTGTTGCCATGGGTGCTAAATGCGCCCCAACATATGCCAATATTATTTTGAACTGGTGGGAGAAATTATTTATTTTGGATTGTCCATTTACTCAATGTTGGTCTATGTATAAGAGGTTTTTAGACGATATATGTATATTCTGGATAGACACTAAGGAAAGATTTTATGAATTTTTGGATTATTTGAAAGGTACAACCAACTTTTTGGATTTTACATTTGAGGTAAATACAGAACAGTTGGTTTATTTGGACATTACACTCAAAAAGCTGGATAAGGGGTTTTCCTCCAGTATACATCGCAAGAAAACCTTTTCCAATTCATACCTCCACTATAAAAGTGCTCACCCTTATTTTCAAAAGAAAAATTTAGTGAAGGGTCAACTTGTTAGGGTCAGCAGAATGACCTCGGATGACCAAGAATTTTTAAAGGAATGTAACAACGTGTGTAACATGTTGGTAGACAGAGGTTATCCAAGGTCCTTACTTGATGGTGCTTTATCTGAAGTGGTTCAGGAAAGGCACAAAAGATTTGCCCCTATTTTAGGACAGAGCATACCTGCCTTAACTGTTGATCTAGGAAATAAAAATCCCACCCTATATGATAGAGCCTATATACTTGATTATACAGGTGACTCAGCACCTATTAAGGAGGTGATTTCTAGGGAATGGACAAGATTTGTCCAAATTACCGATCTACCACTGAACAACAAAAGCACTTTAAAATTTATTTATCGGAAGGACACTAACTTTAAGCAAATTTTTGAATATGGAGGTCCTAAAGTTAAAAATATTGGTCCACGTGGGGTGGGAACATACAAATGTGGGTTTTGTTCCCAATGTCCTAGGGTAATCAATAGAAAGGAGATTTTTTTGGAAGCCAGGAATAAAACACTTACTAGCAGAGGTACTTTCAATTGTAATAGCTATGGCATTGTATATTTAGCAACCTGCAACCATTGTACCTCCTTTTATGTAGGGAAAACAGAAAGGAAACTAAGATGTCGCATTTATGAACATCTGTATGAAATTAAAAAAACAGAATATGAAGAACGCATTGTTTAGACATCAAATTTCTTGCCCTCAAGCAGTGTTTTCCTTTTTTGTATTGGACTCTGTACCCACGGATATAAGGGGTGGTTTATAGGAAGACAAATTGGAATACAAAGAGTTATACTGGCAAATAGTATTAGAATGTAATAAATCTCCAGGTTTAAATGACTTTTTGTCTATTAAGCCAGTTTTAAAACTCAGATCAGCTAAACTATGAGTAATTTTTTGCATTTACCCAATTAAGCCACCAAATGGCAAAATTTTCCATACATTGCACAAATATACATTTTATATTGTAAACAGAGTAATAGTTTTACATTTAGAGTGTTTTTAACTTTGTAAACACATTATTTATGATATTTATAAATTTGGTGTATTCATTATATATAATTTAGTGAGACAACACTATTTTTTAACAATTTTAAACTTGTTATGGGTAGCATTAGGCTGCTTGTATGTGTATTTAGAATGACTGCTTGCTAGGTTTAAATTATCTTTACTAATTGACAATCAACTAATTGTTTTGTTAATGGGACAAGGTATATAACCAGTAAGGATGTTAATTAAGTGTTTTGTATTCATTCTGATGAAGATAGCGATCGAAAACGTATTTTGGATTACCAGCGTTATTTTTTCATTGTACTACAATAAACTGAGTTTCCGGTGGAGTGCGAGCTTCTATTGTGGTGTCTCTGGCAATATCAGCAGTTGTTACTAGAATAGGACGTGCTGGAGGGACAGATTTTTCTGCCAGCTTCCAATTCACGTGAAGGAGAGCACCTCTATGACACTGTTTTAAAGGAACCTGGATGAGTGGAATGGGACACTGTAAATTCTTACTGGGGATAACTTCCACAACCCTCCTGGACATGGGCAGTCATTACTAAATACAATCCTGGGTATTGATTAGAGTATTTATGGTATTACATTGGGATGTAATGGCTAGGTTTGAAATTACCTCTGGGTCGATAGCCTAGTAGCCTCCTTTGATCCTATGATCTTATGGTAACTCTATGGGTAGGCCCCATAGAGTTCTCGTGGCATATCACAGAAGTAGATTGTCAGGCCTTTCATCCACACAGATGCTGCTGCCCACTTGTGCTCCTACCATATTTCGAACCCAGGTTTACCAAATGGTAATATTAAGTCTTAACCTCTAACTATGTATTACTGTTGCCATTTGATATGTTAACCTTATATTGTATATTGTTATTATTTGTCATCTGGAGCTTTTCTTTTCTGAAAAAGGAGTTCTCATGCCCACTCACACAATACCAGTTAACAAATGCAAAATAAATAAACAAATAATATTTACATTGCACACTCTTGTATGATTACATCAGTTTCTCTGTCAGGATATTTACTCTGCTGCCATATTACATCTTCTTCATGTATGCCTTCCTAACTTATCTTTTTAGAATATTTTTGTCTCTCTGTACTATAATCTTTGTATTGTGGGGTGTAATTTTCATTTTTGCTTTTGAAAAGTAATTTTGTAACTTACATACATCTTACTCAGATCAGAACACTATCCGTTAAATTGATACTTTCCATTGCAGAATCAAGTTATGTTGTGCAACAACTGTTGTCTGTAGTATAAATTATACATTCACAAAATACCTAACCCAACTGTGCAAAGACAAACACTATATATTTAAACGATAGACAAACTGTTAAAGAGCAAAATCTTTGAATCTAACCTTTCCATGACCTTCATTCCATAATATAGCAGGTATGTCCACTGATAGTTTTTGGTTGTCTGCAGCAGTGGCATCAAAACGGCCAACATCCCAATATCTAAATGAGTTTTCTGGTGTTACTTGCCAGTTTACTATGCTGAACTTTGCTGGAGGGTCACCATGTATATCAAAGAATACTTCCTCACCATTTTTGTTCCAAAAGTGAACATTCTTAATATAGTGGAAAAGCTACAAACAGAAAGCCAACAGTATAAAATTATAATTTTCAGAATTCTTTCTGTTATTTTTCTCATTCATTTTATAGTATAACATAATATAGAGTAGTATAGTACAATATAGTGATTATATCATCAAATATCACATGCTCAAAAAATGGAACTAAAAAAGAACTATCATTTTAGATAAAATTACCAAAGCCACAAAAAGTGAAAGTAATATTTTTGCGTGGGGCAAGTCTGCTGCATCTCCCATACCCCCTGATAATCTAGCTATAAACCATGACTGGGTGTGGGTTTCACAGGTTTGTTTGATCATGAGGCCTAGCGAAGTTGTTAGATTTGTTTTTTTTTTTTTTTTTTTGTGAATGGAAAGTCAGATTGAAGGATGTTATGGTGTTATTAGATATGTTGAATTTTGCCTGTAAGGCATTAGGGCCAGGTAGAGCTTTCCAAAGGTTATTTATTAACTTACTGAGGGAAGGTAACAGCCCGATCACAAGGTTAGAGTAAGTAAACTGGTTAAGGAGAACTGACATTTTTGTAGAGTTTTTGTGTCACTTATGGTTTCTCAATGTAACAGGAGGAGTGGGCCTCATTTGATGACTTGTAGTTATACATGGATGAGGCTTTAGGCTGAGTCACAGAGGTGTATTTTAAAGGTTTATGGCGTTTTGGTTGACTGTCTGGCCTGTAAAGAGAAGAAAGGATATTATCATTTCTACAGATAATACCTATTTTGGTGGCTACAGTGGTGTGGCAAGGGGAAATGTGCAACAGAAAGGTTATGTTTCATTCTGATGATGATACAGTGGTGCAGGTATTTTTGAGGAGGTTGGATAGGTCAGATGCTACACAGGCTTTATTGAGGAAGCTGGCAGAATAAATTTATAATTTTCAGTTACACATATTCCAGGTAGGTTGAAAATTTTACCTGATGATTTGCCACATTTTCAGTTTCACTGGTTTCAGTTATTGACTAGAAATAGTGGAGAATCAATCAGCAATGCTGAAAGAAGTATGGAATACTGGTCAGCAAGGCTAGTGGCTACATATGTGGTGTTCAGACTTAAGCTAGGTGAGACCATGAGGGCAGTACTGGTGCATTTGGCAGGTTTGAGTGCTGCAGCTAAGGTCTCTGAATTTCTGGATGCTATGAATCACTGGTTGATTCTGTGGATGTTAAAGGGTTGGGAAAGAATTTGAGATTTGTCAGTGGAGAGAAGACTTTCATTGGGTAAGTATATACTTGATTTTAGTGCTGAAAGGGCTAGACAAACTGTTTGTATGTTTACGAGCCACTTTATTTGTTTTCATGCATGATGGAGTATTTCAGATTACTGAATTAACAGTGAGTCTCATGTGCTTTGAGTTACACATAACTAGATAGGAAAATCCAAAAGTCTAGAAGAGGTCAACAGGTGGTATTAAGAAGGAATTTGAATATTTTGCTGTCTCCACTGGGAAAAGCCGCAACCTTGAGGAATTTGATGTTAGTTAACCATGAAGGTTTGTTTTTTTCAGTTTCAGAATAGGAGACTGGTTAAGGCATTTTGATGTCATGTTAAGACTAATATTGAGTAGTCAAGTTATTCCTTGGGAAAATATTCTCATTCTTTTCACATAGGTAGGGCCCTAGATTTGCAATGAAATTAACTTTATGGATGTGATAAGGATTCAGATGTTTTTGTTTCTTATACTAGTTAATTAGTGTAGCTGGGGGATAAGTAGGAGTATGGTGGATTGTTTAGTTATGGATGCTGCTTTGTTTTGGAGGGAACACAAACATATTGATCTTGAGATACTCTTTTATTCTTTGGGCATCCAAGACAGCACCTGCATCTTGACCTGAGTTAGGTGGAATGTGATTTGGTGATGATGCAGAGGTGTATGATGGAGTCATCTTATCCAAGCAGCGGACAAGGTTCAATCAGCTGTTGGTAATCCATGTACAGCTGTAATTTGCTTAAAGGTAATGATTTGGGCTTTGATCTAAGGATGGATTATTGTATTGGATAGTCAGAGGACCTGATGTTAGCGCAACAAAGATATCTAGGGGTAGTGATCATTTTAGACGTGCATGGCAAGGCACTCTTAGGATGGCAGCAAATGAGACTGCTAGAAAATTTATAAATCATAGGGTTGCAAGAGCTGGTTGTTTTTTGGGGCTTTTGGTGCTTGACAATGTTACTTTGTAGATTGGAACCTTCTGTGGTTCAGGCTGGATGGGGTACACTTAAGTGATATAGGCTTTGATTTTATTAATGCTCACATTACTTTACTATTAAAGGATTTTGCAGTTTCGTTAAGGAGTTAGAGGTTTCTAGGTAGTTGTGATAGGCTGGCTGATTTGGGAAGGTACAACCAGAGGGTGGGGGGTGGGGGGTGCAGGTTGCTGTATTAGACAGCCTTGGAGGTGGAGATTCTGGGCTAAATTTCCTCCTTTTAGGAGGAAACTTCTTCTTTCCTTTTCTTGGGCTGAGTTGGTTGTTTAACTCTTTGGATTAAGTGGTGGAATTTGCTGTTTCTGGTAGGTATAATATCGTGGATGGATAGAATGACCAGTCAACAATGCCACTATGGACTTTTCAGTGTAAGTGGTCTTTATATGCTGCTCAGTATGGATTTATTGTATTGTTTTGTTTTTCACAGTTATTCTTAATAAATGTTACACTTTTGATGATGGGTGACCTGTACATCATAACTGATCAAAAAGAGAAGCTTCTCCAGTACAGGTAATGCCCACTGATAAATTAATGTGATGCTTCACAGCAGCATATTAAGCTGCTGTGGAGCTTGGACTGTAATGGAGATAATGGCCATCATTATTTTAGTCACAAGGCAGCATTTTTGCTGCTTTGCAAGTGCAAAATTATAAAAAAAAAATTTAAAAACATAGAAAACTGAGTGTGTTTATGTCTGTGTGTGTGAGTGTATGCATGCGAGTGAGATCGATTGAGCCAATATTTTACACTTGCTAAGCAGCTCTTTTGCTGTTTTGTGAGTGCAAAATTAAAAAACATCGATAATTAAAAAAACACAAGTGTGTGCATGTGCGAGTCTGAGTCTGATTATGTTTCTGCCTGTGTGTAAGAGTATGGGTGCTTGCATGCATGAAAGTGGAAGTGTATCTGTATGTGAGACACAGAGAGAAAGAGAGAGAGAGAGAGAGAGAGAGAGAGAGAGAGAGAGAGAGAGAGAAGAGATTGTGCAGTGGCTACAACCCATTTACAATTAAGAAGTATGCATACCTCTGAACCTCTTAACTCAAGAAATCTGGATAAAGTCTAAAATAATGGGGAGAGAAAGGCTCAAATATAGGGACAAATTTTAAATATTTCTGTTATAAAATTAGAAATTTGCTATACTGAAAGGATTTATTTTAGCATCCATTTTCTGGAGGATAATAAGTCCAAAATGATCACCTCAAGGACACCCCTGATTTTGACACATATTTTAGCTCTGCCTCCCTTAATCCCTTCTAAAACTGTTGACTTTTGGAGAAAAGGTGGTGAATTGAATGTAATAAACAATGACAATAAAATGGTTTTAGACTTTTTTTTTTAGTTTAGAAAATGTATATTAATTCACATTATCTTATTCTGTCAATGTCTCAAGTTAACAGAACTAATATTTTAGGTGTCTCTGATTACTTCTGTGTTTGTCCCCTTATTTTGTTGAGATTTGTCTCTGATTAGTTGAGAGCTATGATAAAGTCTGAAACTCAAATGTAACTCATTATTCAGTGACTTACCTGATGATTTGCCACATTTTCAGTTTCATAGGTTTCAGTTATTGACTAGAAATAGTGGAGAATCAATTAGCAATGCTGAAGGAAGTATGGAATACTGGTCAGCAAGGCTAGTGGCTACATATGTGGTGTTCAGACTTAAGCTAGGTGAGACCATGAGGGCAGTACTGGTGCATTTGGCAGGTTTGAGTGCTGCAGCTAAGGTCTCTGAATTTCTGGATGCTATGAACCACTGGTTGATTCTGTGGATGTTAGAGGGTTGGGAAAGAATTTGAGATTTGTCAGTGGAGAGAAGACTTTCATTGGGTAAGTATATACTTGATTTTAGTGCTGAAAAGGCTAGATAAAGTGTCTGCTAACTACTGTTTGTATGTCTATGAGATACTTTATTTGTTTTCATGCATGATGGAGTATTTCAGATTACTGAATTAACAGTGAGTCTCATATGCTTTGAGTTACACATAACTAGATAGGAAAATCCAAAAGTCAAGAAGAGGTCAACAGGTGGTATTAAGAAGGGATTTGAATATTTTGCTGTCTCCACTGGGAAAAGCTGCAACCTTGAGGAATTTGATGTTAGTTAACCATGAAGGTTTGTTTTTTCAGTTTCAGAATAGGAGACTGGTTAAGGCATTTTGATGTCATGTTAAGACTGATATTGAGTAGTCACGTTATTCCTTGGGAAAGTATTCTCATTCTTTTCACATAGGTAGGGCCCTAGATTTGCAATGAAATTAACTTTATGGATGTGATAAGGATTCAGATGTTTTTGTTTCTTATACTAGCTAATTAGTGTAGCTGGGGGATAAGTAGGAGTATGGTGGATTGTTTAGTTATGGATGCTGCTTTGTTTTGGAGGGAACACGAACATATTGATCTTGAGATACTCTTTTATTCTTTGGGCATCCAAGAGAGCACCTGCATCTTGACCTGAGTTAGGTGGAATGCGATTTGGTGATGACGCAGAGGTGTATGATGGAGTCATCTTATCCAAGCAGTGGACAAGGTTCAATCAGCTGTTGGTAATCCATGTACAGCTGTCATTTGCTTAAAGGTAATGATTTGGGCTTTGATCTAAGGATGGATTATTGTATTGGATAGTCAGAGGACCTGATGTTAGCGCAACAAAGATATCTAGGGGTAGTGATCATTTTAGACGTGCATGGCAAGGCGCTCTTAGGATGGCAGCAAATGAGACTGCTAGAAAATTTATAAATCACAGGGTTGCAAGAGCTGGTTGTTCTTTGGGGCTTTTGGTGCTTGACAATGTTACTTTGTAGATTGGAACCTTCTGTGGTTCAGGCTGGATGGGATACACTTAAGTGATATAGGCTTTGATTTTATTAATGCTCACATTACTTTACTATTAAAGGATTTTGCAGTTTCGTTAAGGAGTTAGAGGTTTCTAGGTAGTTGTGATAGGCTGGCTGATTTGGGAAGGTACAACCGGGGGGGGGGGGGCAGGTTGCTGTATTAGACAGCCTTGGAGGTGGAGATTCTGGGCTAGATTTCCTCCTTTTAGGAGGAAACTTCTTTCCTTTTCTTGGGCTGAGTTGGTTGTTTAACTCTTTGGATTAAGTGGTGGAATTTGCTGTTTCTGGTAGGTATAATATCGTGGATGGATAGAATGACCAGTCAACAATGCCACTATGGACTTTTCAGTGTAAGTGGTCTTTATATCCTGCTCAGTATGGATTTATTGTATTGTTTTGTTTTTCACAGTTAGTTTGTCTTAATAAATGTTACACTTTTGATGATGGGTGACCTGTACATCATAATTGATCAAAAAGAGAACCTTCTCCAGCAGGGTGTTAATGTACAGGTAATGCCCACTGATAAATGAATGTGATGCTTCACAGCAGCATATTAAGCTGCAATGGAGCTTGGACTTTAATGGAGATAATGGCCACCATTATTTTACAGTCACAAGACAGCATTTTTGCTGCTTTGCAAGTGCAAAATTATAAAAAAAAAATTTAAAAACATAGAAAACTGAGTGTGTTTATGTCTGTGTGTGTGTGGGTGTATGCATGCAAGTGAGATCGATTGAGCCAATATTTTACACTTGCTAAGCAGCTCTTTTGCTGTTTTGTGAGTGCAAAATTAAAAAACATCGATAATTAAAAAAACACAAGTGTGTGCATGTGTGAGTCTGAGTCTGATTATGTTTCTGCCTGTGTGTAAGAGTATGGGTGCTTGCATGCATGAAAGTAGAAGTGTATCTGTATGTGAGACACAGAGAGAGACAGAAAGAGAGAGAGAGAGAGAGAGAGAGAGAGAGAGAAGAGATTGTGCAGTGGCTACAACCCATTTACAATTAAGAAGTATGCATACCTCTGAACCTCTTAACTCAAGAAATCCGGATAAAGTCTAAAATAATGGGGAGACAAAGGCTCAAAAATAGGGACAAATTTTAAATATTGCTGTTATAAAATTAGAAATTTGCTATACTGAAAGGATTTATTTTAGCATCCATTTTGTGGAGGATAATAAGTCCAAAACGATCACCTCAAGGACACCCATGATTTTGACAAATATTTTAGCTCTGCTCCCTTAATCCCATCTAAAACTGGTGACTTTTGGAGAAAAGGTGGTGAATTGAACGTAATAAAAAATGACAATAAAATGGTTTTAGACTTTTTTTTAGTTTAGAAAATGTATATTAATTCACATTATCTTATTCTGCCAATGTCTCAAGTTAACAGAACTAATATTTTAGGTGTCTCTGATTACTTCTGTGTTTGTCCCCTTATTTTGTTGAGATTTGTCTCTGATTAGTTGAGATTCATAGGTTCATAGGTTCATAGGTTCATACCTATGATAAAGTCTGAAACTCAAATGTAACTCATTATTCAGTGACTTACCTGATGATTTGCCACATTTTCAGTTTCACTGGTTTCAGTTATTGACTGGAAATAGTGGAGAATCAATCATCAATGCTGAAGGAAGTATGGAATACTGGTCAGCAAGGCTAGTGGCTACATATGTGGTGTTCAGACTTAAGCTAGGTAAGACCATGAGGGCAGTACTGGTGCATTTGGCAGGATTGAGTGCTGCAGCTAAGGTCTCTGAATTTCTGGATGCTATGAATCACTGGTTGATTCTGTGGATGTTAAAGGGTTGGGAAATAATTTGAGATTTGTCAGTGGAGAGAAGTCTTTCATTGGGTAAGTATATACTTGATTTTAGTGCTGAAAGGGCTAGACAAAGTGTCTGCTAACTACTGTTTGTATGTTTACGAGCTACTTTATTTGTTTTCATGCATGATGGAGTATTTCAGATTACTGAATTAACAGTGAGTCTCATATGCTTTGTGTTACACATAACTAGATAGGAAAATCCAAAAGTCAAGAAGAGGCCAACAGGTGGTATTAAGAAGGAATTTGAATATTTTGCTGTCTCCACTGGGAAAAGCTGCAACCTTGAGGAATTTGATGTTAGTTAACCATGAAGGTTTGTTTTTTCAGTTTCAGAATAGGAGACTGGTTAAGGCATTTTGATGTCATGTTAAGACTGATATTGAGTAGTCACGTTATTCCTTGGGAAAGTATTCTCATTCTTTTCACATAGGTAGGGCCCTAGATTTGCAATGAAATTAACTTTATGGATGTGATAAGGATTCAGATGTTTTTGTTTCTTATACTAGCTAATTAGTGTAGCTGGGGGATAAGTAGGAGTATGGTGGATTGTTTAGTTATGGATGCTGCTTTGTTTTGGAGAGAACACGAACATATTGATCTTGAGGTACTCTTTTATTCTTTGGGCATCCAAGAGAGCACCTGCATCTTGACCTGAGTTAGGTGGAATGTGATTTGGTGATGATGCAGAGGTGTATGATGGAGTCATCTTATCCAAGCAGTGGACAAAGTTCAATCAGCTGTTGGTAATCCATGTACAGCTGTCATTTGCTTAAAGGTAATGATTTGGGCTTTGATCTAAGGATGGATTATTGTATTGGAACAAAGATATCTAGGGGTAGTGATAATTTTAGACGTGTATGGCAAGGCGCTGTTAGGATAGCAGCAAATGAGACTGCTAGAAAATTTATAAATCATAGGGTTGCAAGAGCTGGTTGTTCTTTGGGGCTTTTGGTGCTTGACAATGCTACTTTGTGGATTGGAACCTTCTGTGGTTCAGGCTGGATGGGGTACACTTAAGTGATATAGGCTTTGATTTTATTAATGCTCACATTACTTTACAGCCACACGTCTTTAGTTTTTGGTACTTCAGAGAAATAGATTCTAAACAGTAGAGGTCCCAGGAATGATCCCTGTGGAACACCTCTCGTTACAGGTCTGCTGCTGGAGATGGATTCCCCTATTTTGACTATATGAGTTCTATCAGTGAGCCCGTTAGTGACCCAACTAATGAAATAAAGGTTGTCCTTTAAATTTGATTTTGGTAGACTTTATTTGTCCTCTGTGTTGTTTATGTAGTTTGATGAGAGCAATTTTATTCTGCTGGGTGCTACAACTCCTGACTTTTGCCATGATTTTCTTCTTGCTGTTATATATCCTACTGACACTGTGATTCCACCAGGGTGGCTTGTTTTATGAGTTAGTTCTGTACTTATTCTTGGGGGGAGGGTATAGCAGTCTCTATGCAGCTGTTTACATGCTTGTATAGGATTTCTGTAAATAGTTCCATGTGAGAGCAGCAGTGTACTCAGGGTTTAAGGGGAGTTGAAATTTTGCCAAGTTATTACTTAATAGTAGGACGTCAGCCATAGAGTAATTCCTGAACATTCCAGGGATAGCTGGGGTTCCTGGTTTTATTTTCTACTTCAAAGGAGTCCATTTTGTGGTTTGATCTTGCCAGACTGGACATTATATTAATGGGTGTGCTGCACTCTACCATATAATAGTGAGGACCATATCCAATATTTTTGTGTCCCTGGTTGGCATATTGACAATCTGGTCTAGGGAGTCTGTGTTTACAAAATGCAGGAATCCCTGTGCCTGAATGTTTGGGATTGTATATGATTCCTAGTTAAGAGTGGGGAAATTAAAATTCCCCATAAATATGACATTAGTTTGGATGGTGAGGATTCCCAGTAAGCTTAAATACATGTTATGTTTTTTCTAGGTCATAGAGGGGGACCTATAGCTTGCAAAGAAGTGGTATGGGATGCTGCATTTGGTGACTTGAATCTGGAGAAGCTCAAGGGCATCATCCTATTTGACCAGCTTTGAGGTATATTTATATTTTATGCAAACTGAGACACCTCCACCTTTAATCCCTGCCTGTATAAGAGCTGGTCTAAATGTGTGGAAGGCATTATAGTCTTGCAGTGCTGAGGTGTTCTCCATAGCTTTAAACCAAGTCTCAGTGACTGCACAGATTTCAGTATTCTCTAGGGAAAGAAGAGCTTGTAGAAAGTGGAGTTAGTTGTTTTGATTCCAAGTACTGAGCAGTAACACCTTTGGATTTTCTTGGTTTTGATTTGCTTTGTTGGAAGTAGACCACAGGCTCTTTGGTGATCAGTTTGACATGAAAAAGGCAGTATGGGGAAGAACAGTGCTTTAGTTAATGTTCAAAAGCCCACAGGGGAGAGATGCAGGCCATCCCTGGCAAAACAGTGTGATCTCTTGATCATCTACTTCCATGTTGACAAATATTGGACCCCTTTAGAATTACACCAGAAGCGAAGCCAATTAATAAATTCAGTCATTGTCTGTTCATACTGTAGCATCATCCTTAGAGAAAGTAGAATTCTGCTCAATGCTAGGTTCATGCCAGCAGGGACACATATTTTGAGAGCTTCATGATGTCTCTCTTTATATAGTCTAGAGAGGTATGTCTCAGGTCACTTACACCCACATGGACTATAAACGATTCATACTGGTACTTGTGGTCTGTTGGCCTGAATGCATGCATAATATGGCAGATCCTGGCTCCTGATAAGCAACTGACAGTGAATTTTTTCTTACTCACCCTGGTAAGAGGGACATCAGTGTGTCTCATAATGGAGTCTCCAATGACCATAATGTTGGTTTATATGGTGGCTTTCCTTATGAGGCTCCATGATATGTGCTTGTATGTGCTTGTATGTGTTGATGTGGCTGTTGTATTGAAAGAGTGCATGTGGGGTTGCTGAGGGCATTTGTTATGTGTCTATCATCTAGGTGGTCTTTGGCATTTAGGAAGATTACTTTAAGTGCCTCAGCATATGTGTCTGCTTTGTACGGTGTGTACTACTGAGAACATATTTGACATTAGGAGTACTTCTGTGTGACAGGTTTGCCTCTAGTGACATTGTGTAAATACATCTCTCACATACCTTATCATTTTTTTGAGATTTTGCTGGTTGTCAGTAAACATGAGGCAATGTTTACATTGCTTCAGGATGCCTGTATCCACCAAGCTGGTAACAGAGATAGTGGGAAAGTTCATATCCGTGGCAATAGGGTCTTTTTATAGATTAGATGGTTACAATGAGAATACAGAGTAAAATCAGGATTATATGGTTTACAACTCTGGTGGCAGTGCTTGTTACTGTACAAATGAGTTGCCCTGTGTGCAACTAGGTACTGGTTAAATGTCAAGGGTGCTTTTATGGGAAAAGTGTCAAATCAAAGTGCCCGCATCTTTACAGGGCACTGCCAAGCACTCGAGGGAAAACTACTGAAGTAGTCCTTGGAGATTTATGGATGAAGTGTTTAGGAAGACATTCTGAAGTTAGGTTAGACAGTAGCTAATCAGGCAGTACTTGCTGAAAAGAAATATTTAGCTTTGCCAAGAATTAGGAATAGTGGGGATTCACCTAATTATCTACTACCTGGCAACTACTAGTGCTGGTCTTACCACAGCTTTATGCTGCTGTGATACAATGCCCTTTTGCTTCTTCTCTTACCAGAAGTAAAACAATAGCACAAATCCCAAGATAAAAAGTAGACCACAGGCTCTTTGGTGATCAACAGTCTTGTCTCAGATGATGCTGGGATCTGTAGGCTTGTTGTAGCCTTTTCCTAATACATTCCTTGAATAGCAACCAGACCAATCAGGAAGGCCCCACAGACAACCGTTGCCCAATCAGAGATAGTCAGGATCAATGCATTCTACTTTTTCTCTCACCAGAAGCAAAACAGCATCACAAATTCCAAGATGACACCTATGAAGCAGTTGTCATGCTTTCTGGTAATCAACAGTCTCCAGGAAATTATGTCCCTGTGTTCCTTCTCTCACCAGGAGCAAAACAGAAACAGTAGTCCCAAGATTACTACTGAGAGCAGAATGTAGGCTGTCCAATAATTGGTAATCTTGGACCAGATGTTACAGATTTTAAAGGTAAGATAAGAAAAAAATGGGTCAATATCCTAAATGTTGTAGTGTGCACTAATCAGTTAGATATGAAAGAGGGAGTAATTCAAGCTTTAGCAATCTAAGGGGAGAGCCACTAATTTTAAACGAGCAAGATGGATAAGGGTGGTCACTTAGTATTCTGGTTCTATGGAATACAGTGGGTGGCCCATAAATGTAAATAGCTAAAAGGAATGGTGACTGCACAGTGCTTACTGACAAGAAGCAATGAAAGATGAGAGGAGAAGGAATTCTCTGGTCAAATTCATACAAAGGGCAAACAACTGGAAGGACAATGTGTTTTATGTTTCGATGCAACTCACAAGGAATACAACTCTGGCTGCTTCCCTAGCTTACATATGCACTATAGTTAAAAGACAGTGTAATGAAAATAAACCACAATATATAAACTAGAAGAAAGAAATAACGGATTAGAAGAAAGTAATATAAGGAAAAACAGTCTAAGCTTTCCCAAACTGCAGTCTAGGACTGAGTCTGACTGAACTTTTCCTGTAAAGCCATGAAATGTTTATTTTACCCCTTAAATACAAGGTTTAATTCCAAGCTCCTCCATCAGTTCACAGGTAATTATTCTTAAGTGACCTATTCTAATTTCTGTGTGACTCACAAGAGACACCGTTCTGGTTGCTTTCCCAGTTGAAATCATCATTGTCATCATCATCATCATCAACTCCATTTTTCCCGTTTTCTACATAGGGTTGGGATGTTGTGTTAATTGTCACCATCTCTCTTTCTCTCTCTACTAAATGCCACACTCCTGCCTTCTTCAACACTCATGCCTGACTGTCACAGAGCATCTCTCTTGCAATCCATCCACCTCTTTGCTGGATGTCCTTGTTTTCTCTTGCCTTCTTCGTGTCTGTCCCAAATCTTCACCAGATTGTCTTCTGCTTTCCTGCACATGTGCACAAACTACAGTAATCTGTTCTCTTTGATCTTTTCTGCAATTGGAGCTCCTTTGGCTTCTGCTCTAATGTCCTCATTTCTTTGTCTGTCCCACAGTGTGCATTCAACCACCCTTCTCAGGCACTTCATTTCCATCACCTCTAGCTTTCTCATCTGTTCTGTCTTTACTGCCCAGGGTTCTGCACCATACAATAGTACTGGTTGCACCACTGTTTTGTACACCTTACTTTTTAGCTTCTTTGACATTCATCTCATACATTACACCTAACACTCTATGGCAGTTGGTTGCAGCCCCTCTGATTATAGCTTTGACCTCTTCGTTCAGACTTCCCTTCTCATCAATCACCCCTGCCAGATGCTTGAAGCTATTAACCTGTTCCGCTATCATCCCTTCTACTTCAATTCTCAGCTTCTTCTGATTTCCCTAATTTGCTGCCACGACCACTCTCTTATCTGTACTTAGTTTCATCCCATGTGCATTTTCCTTAGTGCTATTCTTCCTTCTTCTAGGGTGGGCCCCTCTTCTTCTCTCATCGTAGGCTATGTCTGGGGCAGTACAGCTTCTGTGAGGCTTTTTTTTTTTTTTCATTCAGTAACTGCTGGAAGTACTCCTTCCATCTGCCTCTTATATCCTATGGACTGATGAGCAGGTTGTTGTTGGCATCCCTTATGAAGGGTATCTGACTATCTTCTTTATCCTTCTGTTTTTGTCTTGCAACCAGATATAGCTTCTTTGTTCCACCTACTGAGTCACTTTTCAGAAGCTGGTATAGTGCCTCTATGTCCTGTTCTTTATTATTGCAACTCCTTTTTTGGCTTCCTTGTTAGACAACCAGTATTACTTCCTAGCCTGGTCCATCTTTTCTATCTCCCACTTTTTTCTGCACTCTTTCTTTCTTTTGATGACTTCCTAGACTTCTGCATTCTACCACCACCTTTCCTTACCTGTTTTTCCATACCTGGTTCAGCAACATGTCTGTTCTAGGTACAGGACATTTTGACTCCAGAAGGTATGACCCCATAATGAAAACATTAAAACATTCAAAATACAGATCTAAAACAGTATAAAGATAAACAATCAAATATTACCTAAGTAAAAATGGTGGAACAACATGTAGAAATAAAGAAATGTTAAAAAAATGCTTTGTAACTCAAAAAAAGGGTACTTACGTATTATTGCAACCATGATCTAAACTGTTACTACTGCAACTATCATTTTAATGGTAAATAACTGCTTCCCTGACATTTAGAAAATGATATTAAAGCAAGCAGGACCAAATACTTTCACCTTTACACAAAAGCAAGTGTTTTAACTCCAAAACCTTTTCTGTTATTTCAAAATCGCTGTAACTCAGGGAAAGGGGAATTGTCCAAGATTCTGCAATTTTGAACTTTGTATGTATTTCCCCGTAATCACAGTTAATTGTCCTCCATGTAGTAGTAATTGAAATTAAACGGGAACCCGATAAGAGGAATAGCCCTATTAACTTACAAATTTAAAGTGATAGCAATGAATTATTCAGGGACCTAACAGGAAAAAAATGCAGAATATTTCAACCGATGTTTAATGTGCGTTTTGTTTTTTCGGCTCTTCCAATATAGTTTGACTTCTTAAACTATCTGTTTTGAACAATTTCACAGATCAAATTCAAGGATGTTACACTAGACATAGGGCTCCCTACCACCACATGTAACTATGAACATTTTTCAGTCTCCCTGGTACTGTGATGAATGGAAGAACTACTGTAGTTTTTCACTCCAAACACTATAAAATATGTACCCCGGGATTTAATAAAGGGGTTTGTCTGTGTCAGAATAGTGCAGCAGCTTTAGCACGGAATATGGCCACCGAGCAATCCAGTAAACAAGGCTGGGGGCATGCACAAGCCTGCTAGCTTCTGGCATGGACACCACTGAATAATGCTAATTACCTCATTTGTTGGTGAAAACCATGCAAATGAGGTGAATTAGCAATTCAGTAAGCAGGCAGGTATCCGTGCCAGAACAGTGTCTGCTGCAGAAATGTATTCGGTTACTGTGTACATTTCTGCAAAAATTAAAACGGGGGCATGACAGCCCACAGTAAAGCATGTATTATAACCATTAGGCATGTCAATGGCCAAAAATATGTCCATTGGCATGGAAAAGAGTTGCAAAACTATAAAAATCAAAGTTTATTTCTGGCTGATTTTGGCCATTTAAGATTAGGGCAGCGGCGTGCAAATGAGATCATGCCAAAAATTAAAAAAAAAACGTGAAAAGACAATTTTAAGTGAAAGCTGCATTTTGCCATTATAGTGTATGGCATGCAGAATCAAAACAATAACAGGTAACACTGGTTGCTAAGGAGAAAAGCTCTGGTGTAGTGGTGTAACAAGGTACTAAGGCAGTGGGGTATGCAAATGAGCAAATTTTACTGAATCTCTAAATGGGAGACAATTTAGTGATTCAGTAAAATTTGCTCATTTGCATACCCCACTGCCTTAGTCCCTTGTTACACCACTACACCAAAGCTTTTTTGGGAGACAATTAGACAGCCATGGTGGTGCAGCAGTAGCGTTGTTGCCTCACAGCAAGAGGTTCTCCTGTTCGATTCTTGGCTGGAGTGTGGAGTCTGCATGTCCTCCCCGTGGTTGGGTGGGCGTTCAAAAGACATGTGTAAATGGGCATGCCTTTGCTGAAGGTCGAACGTTGAGCTGGCACCTTGGCGTTTGTGTAAATCTACTGCCAATCATTAGCGGACTGGAGTTCTGCAGTGGTGCTGGCCAGCACTACAATTTGAATTGTATTTACTGCTGTTTTTAGCTGCTTTTCTGTAACAAAAAAAAAATTCTAAGCTTGTTTCCTGCCTTTCCTGTAACTAGTCAAGTCCAGGTACAGACTTGCTGTATCCAGGACTGTTGGTAAGCTTCTGAGCCCCCCCAAGCCCTTCTGTGTTGGAGAGAAGCCTTCTAGCTTATCAGTGGGAGTGGTAAGCACTAGGTAACCTATCTACCACAGGAGGAGTGGTTTCTGGCCCAGAAATTATAGTTTATTGGCCGTTTGGGAAGCTTTTCCATCTCTCTCAACCTTCTGATTTAAAAGCCTGTGTTTGCACTTGTTTCCTGCCTTTCCTGTTACTAGTCTAGTCCAGGTACAGATTTGTTGTATCCAGGGCTCTTTGTAAGCTTCTGAGCCCCCCAAGCCTTTCCGTGTTGGACCGAAGCCTTCTAGCTTATCAGTGGGAGTGGTAAGCATCAGGTAGCCTATTTACCACAAGAGGAGTGGTCCCTGGCCCATAAATTGTAGCTATTGGCTGTTTGAGCAGTTTTTTTCCATCTCTTTCAACTTTCTGATTTGAAAGCCGCACTTGTGCCTGTTTCCTGCCTTTCCTATAACTAGCCTAGTCCGGTTACAGAGTTGCTGTATCCAGGATTGTTAGTAAGCTTCTGAGCCCCCAAGCCTTTCTGTGTTAGAGGAAAGCCTTCTAGCTTATCAGTGGGAGTGGTAAGCACTAGGTAGCCTATCCTCCATGGGAAGAGTGAGTTTTGGCCCAGAAATTGTAGTTTATTTGGCCGTTTGGGCAGTTTTCCATCTCTTTCAACTTGCTGGCTTAAAAGCCTACGTTTATACTTGTTACCCACCTTTGAGAGGAGTGGCTCTTGGCCCAGAAATTGTAGTTTATTGACCATTTGGACAGTTTGTCCGTCTCTTTCAACTTTCTGGTTTAAAAGACCACATCTGCACTTGTTTCCCGTCTTTCCTGTAACTAACCTACTGGGTAGCACTAAAAAGCCTTAAACTGATACAAGCCTTCTAGCTTAGGATAGAGACTTTGGAGTGATTAAGTATCAGTTTTCTGTACTTTCTTGCTGTACTTAACTGTTTTCCATCTAAAAGCAGTTTTGCAGCATTTATTGTGATTTAAAAGCTTGTTTTTTTCACATATTGTACTTATGTGACTGCCTGCACGTTTAAAAAGTTTTTTGTTTAAATAATTTGTTTAACTGTTGTAGGCTACACACTAAAGTGCGATAGCCTTTTCTGATCATTTGTAGTCATTTAAAGCTGTTTTAAGTGTATTTATTACTGTTTTTGCCTTATCTTTAAAAAAAAAAACAAAAAAACAAAAAAACAAAAAAATTCCTTGTTTCCCGTCTTTCTAAGCTAGTATAGTCCAGTTTTCAGGCTAGTGCTGAATTCAGGGCTGTGATACTAGTTTCTGAGTTGTCCATACCTTACTTGGATAGAAGGAAGTTTCTCTGTTCACCTGTGAGAGAGGGGAGCTTTGAGCAACCTATCTGTCCCTGGAGGAGTGGTGCCAGCCCAGAAGTTAGTAGTTTATTGGCCATTTTGGGCTAATTTCTATCTCTTTCATTTCCCTACTATAAAAACCATGTTTGCACAGTTTTGCACACTGGGCAGTGCCGGTTAGCTACGGTTAAATTATTCCCGGTTCCACTAAGTCTCCTCTTCAGTTTTTCCCTTGAAACTAGTCTAACTGTCAACCTAAGCACTCAAAAAGCATCTTTCAGCCCAGCACCTGCTCAGACCTAATAGCAAGCACTAATATACCCTGACACTGATTGTCCAGCAGGGCAGGGCTCTTTATTCACCCCTCATCAACCAAGCGACTGAGCAGCTCACCCTACTATTCAGGCATGACAAAAGGGCAACGGCAGGTGCACTGTCCAGTCCAGCTGGTGAATCTGGGTATCCTGAGGCAATGTTGCAACTGCCTCATGCACACAGACAACCCTCTCATCCTACCACAAAACACTAACATATGCGAGAGATGCAATTATACAGCCAAACTGGAAGCTAAGCTGTCTTCACCCAAGACTGGAACAGACAGTCAAGAGGAGAAGGTAACATTTGCACCACAACTCCAGCCGCACACAGGCCTACTAAAACAGCACTGGCAAAAAATACACATAAATACACAAAATCATACTCGGAGGATTTAAATAAAAACCTGCAAAAGCATCAGAGACCTCCAAAGCAGACACCCAAACAACCTGCACTTTCCATCACAAACCAGACAACACATAAAACACAAAATCAGTGTGCTGCACAATCACAGCCCTTAAGGCAAAATAACATATCTAACACACTAGTAATAGGTGACTCTATAGTCAGGCACACTGACGTCCCACTCACTAGACTGGACAAGCAGAACATTACTGTTAGCTGCCTGTCGGGAGCCAGAATCCACCACATAACACAAGCACTCAGGTCACTCCAGAACAAGTACAAATATGACTCTGTCATTGTTCATGTTGGTGTGAATGACCTGAGACATACCTCCCTGGACTACATGAAAAGAGACATGGAAGAGCTCTCTAATCATGTAGCCCAGGCTGGTATGACCCTGAGTAGCATCCTGCCCTCACCAAGAATGATACCTCAGTATAAAGAAAAAATGATCAGTTTCAACAATTGGCTAAGCTTCTGGTGTCATTCAAAAGGGATCCAGTGTCTGTCAGCCTGGGACGACATGCTCGACAAGCTGCGTTGCTTCACAAGAAACAGCTTGCACCTGTCACCCCTAGGCTTTCAAATACTGGCCAAGGCTCTTGCTGCCCCCATAGAGTTTAAATTTCAAAATGCACGTGTTCGAAGCACTCCTCAGTATGGAGAACGTTGGCATCCGTGCAGTAACTGAAACCTGGTTCAAGGCTCCCGAGAGCACCCCAGCACTACCGGGCTACAACTCATACCACACATTTTGGCCACAGAACACGGACCGATACACAAAAGGTGGGGGTGTATCCATATTCATCAAGGATACCTACACCTCCAGGTTAGTGGCGCAGCATGATACCTATGAGATCATCCATGTGCGACTAACATCGGGCAAATCTGCAATGCAAATTGTAGCCTGCTACAGGTCACCCTCCATGACCCAGGACCACCATTCCACCTTTCTGGAGACACTGGAAAACATGAAGGTCCTACCAAACACCCTGATATCGGGCGATTTCAATTACCCTACCATTCACTGGGAAAACTACTCAAGTACAAATTCCCAGGCCCAGCGCTTCCTGGAATTCATCAACTCAAATGCTCTGGATCAGCTGGTAAACTCCCCTACCAGAGGTGAAAACATATTGGACCTGATCATCACCAACATGGGTGACAGGTGTTCCACACCGGAGGTCAACCCGTCACTGGTTAGATCAGACCATAAACTAATCACTCTGGATGTCCACACCCCACCACCACCCCCAACTAAGGAAACCACAGTGAAAAACTTTTCTAAAGCAAACTTCACCTTACCTAAGACAGAGGTGGTAAGTTTCACAGCCCCCACACTAAAGGATAACACTGCCCAAGATGCAGAAACATTTACAAATGCACTCTGTGAGCACCTACAAGGATGCATGGATCATGCCATCCCTAGCAAAACCAAGACTCATTCCTCTAAGAGAAGGAAACCAGTTTGGTGGACCCCTGCAATAAACAGGCTATACAATAGAAGGAGGAAACTAGTTCAGAAAAAAAGCAAATCCCAAGAAGGAAAGACATCCCTGATCAGTATCAGTAAGAAACTGAGGTCCCTCATGAAATCTTCCAAGGCTAACTTCGAAAGAAAAATTGCCAAGAATACAAAAGATAACCACAAAGCCTTCTTTAGCTATGTTAAGAATCTAAGTGGCAACTCGCAAATATGCACTGAACTAGTGCAAAATAGCACAAAATATACTAAACCTACTGATATTGCCAACATCTTGGCAGATAGATTCACTGCAAACTTCACCCCCCTCTCACCTCCAAAAGGGCCCACAACAATACCAGAAAAGTGTAGTGTCCCAAAAATCACAGACGCACAGGTGAAAGCAGCCCTTTCAAAAGCCAAAAACACAGCATCAATGGGACCAGATGGTGTCCCAGGCTGCACCTTGTATGAACTTCAGAATGAACTAACCCCCCACCTAAACACGCTGTTCAACCTCAGCCTCTGCACAGGCTACGTGCCCATAGAATGGCGCACAGCAATGGTTATTCCTCTCCACAAAGGAGGGGTCACAACTGACCCTGGTAACTATCACCCCATAAGCCTGACTAGCCTGGTCTGCAAGGCTATGAAGCGCATCATCATGGCACTCATTAACAAAGACATTGGGAACCTCCAAACACTTGACCCGACCCAGTTTGGCTTTGTTACGGGCAGATCATGCCTACTAAACCTGGTTGACTTCTTCGAGACAGTCATCAAGGCCATAGACAAGGGAAAGGTGGTTTACACAGCCTACCTTGACCTCGCTAAGGCTTTTGGCACTATTCCCCACTCAGGTATTACAGAAAAACTCACCAGCCTGAACATAAACCCCTATGTCATGAGATGGGTTGCCAACTGGCTTACAGGCAGAACTCACACGGTAAGAATAGTGGGCTCTAGGTCCGACTCTAAACCAGTCACAAGTGGTGTCCCACAAGGCTCGGTCCTGGGACCCCTACTGTTCAGCATATACTTCTCAGAAGTACAGGCAAACACAGGAGGACTATGGCTAACCAAATCCGCCGATGACTGCAAACTGGGAGCCATAACTGACTCTCCGGCTGACACGGACATCCTCCAAAAGGGCCTTACTGAGACAGACACCTGGTGTCAAAGTCATGGCCTCAAGCTAAATGCCAAAAAATGCATAGTCATCCCATTTGGGAAAAACAAAACATCCACGAATTACCACATAGGTGGCAGCCCCCTTAATATAGAAGAGGTAATAAGAGATCTGGGGACCCAGGTAGACAGTAATCTCTCCTTTGACAATCATATTGCCAAAGTAGTTAGGAAATCCTTCTATGTGGCCCATCTAATTACTAAAAGGTTCGCATCTAGAAATAAAGAGGTTATAGTGCCCCTCTACTTATCACTCATTAGACCCATCATAGAGTACAATGCCCCATTTGGGATGTACCTCACAAGACACTTCCAACAGCTGGAAAGACCACAAAAGTACCTCACCAAGAGGATTACTGGTCTCAAACATGTCCTATGCAGCCCAACCGAAAAAAACTATGGCTGTACTCAGTGGCATACTGCTTACTCAGAGGTGATCTCTGCCTGACTTACAAAGCCATGTCCAACTCAGAATTGATGGACATGCTCCACCTAAAGAAATCCAAGTCACTGCGAACCACGTGATCTAGTGAGCTAAACCTGACCTCAACAATAAATAGAACATGCTGGAGGGATAGATTCCTGTCACAGAGACTCCCCATGCTTTGGAACAAAAATTTAAATTACATCAGGCAGAGCCCCTCACTAACACTCTTCAAGAGAAACCTTGACGAGTGGATGGGTAACAGAAAATACACCCCTGGGATCACTTCATTGACTCTGCTTGACAGAGGATCAGTTAATTAATCAATGGAGTGGTGAAAGCTGACACACTCTGGCTAGGCTTATAAATGCCCTCAGGCAGATAGCCTAGTACCTACCTATGAACCTATATAATGGACATTTCTGCACAGCAGAATGCACTCTGTACCCGCACCCATACCTCCCAGCCTCTGACAGCAAGACATCTGGACAAAGTCATAAATAAAAGTGGGACAAAGGCACAATGATAGGCACATGTTGTAAATATTGCCCTTACATACGGAGAAAGTTGGTAAAATAATGAGTTTTGCATAACCAGGAATTGTCTGAAGGTTATGAAGTATGAAACACTAATGTCTGTCAATATTTTGTAACATCGGTCTTCAATTATATGCAACTAACTTGCCATAAAAACACAAGTCTATGTAGACTGGATGAAACTGCTAGACAAACACCTGTACAGTCTGCCAAAAAATGTACAGTTGAGATGTATGGCCACACCAGGATATGACATTTCAGGTAAGAAGAATAACACACAAGCAGGAGATCCCCAGCCAGTATATCACAAGTTGCTGGACTGTTTACAGAGCTTCATCAGTCAACTGGTTATAGCCACACCTCTCAACTGGCCTTTTTGGGCAAGAATGTATATAGCTGGGCTCTTAATATTGTTCTGTGCATCATACTTCTTGTATTCCTCTAGTAAAGCACTGTGATGATCTGAGGATGTCTGTCAGTAGGTAGTGACACAATACATTGCAGTGTCAGACTTCAGATATATCAGAAAATGTCTGCTAAAACAAACCCAGTACCACACCTCTCAACCACTGAGAGCAAAAAATCTGGACAAAGCCTAAAATGATGAGGGGACAAATAGGGGCAGATTTTTAAATATTCCTTTTCCAAACTTAGAAAGTTGATAGAATGATAGGTTTTACATTAGCATGAATTTTCTGAAGGCTGTGGAGTCTTAAACTCACATGTTTGTCATTATTTAATGACTTCAATCCTCAGCTATTTGCCAGAAAAGTACAGATTTTAGGAGGAACACACCAAAAATATGAGTCAAAAATCTGGACAGTCTGCGAAAATCTATACATTTGAGAGGTATGCCCAGTACCTCTAGGAATGTCCTGTTTACTTTTGAGAGGTATGGCTGTAGCACACAAAACTCCAGACTGGAGTATAACTATCTCTGGAATGGAGTCCCACTATCACTATAGAAGGCCATATTGGGCATGCTCCTACACATAGAGAATCACAGGCCATGTTGGAGAATCACAGGCCATGTTGGAGCCCACATTGGACTATATAACTGTATTGTGCATATATGTCTTTGCATATAGATAGCTATATACACCTTAACTGTCCCTACAACACCCACCAGACAGGATTACCCTCAGCTAGCTGTAGGTGTCCCATATGTGATATATCTGCATCTGTTGCGTGTGATACACAGACATATATATGGGCAACAGATAACAATATGTCAAGCATACACACACAAAGACGTAAGGAAGAGAGAGACAGACAGTGATAGAGAGAGAGGCACACAAGGGGACACACAGAGAGTGAGTCATACACACAGATACCCTGAATGGCATAGAGTGATGTCGCGCTGCGGACAGTGGCATACCGGTCATAACCAGCCGCATGTACCAGCATGAAGGCGAGCTCCATTGTGTGGTAGTACTGAGGTGAGGGGTATAATATCACATCACTTGCCTTTGTGTGTTTGTGTGTGTGTGTGTGTGTGTGTGTGTGTGTGTGTGTGTGTGTGTGTGTGTGTGTGTGTGTGTGTGTGTGTGTGTAATTTTTAGGCCATTCCCACACAGTACACTTCCCAGTGCCCTGCTTTAGCAGTCCTGCTGATGTCAGTCCCCTTAGAAGTACCTTTGCACAGCCCTAGCTCTAAAAGCTCCATGGCATGTGCAATAACTATGTAACAGTACAGTACAAATAACTAGCTAGGTGGGGTTCCATTCCCAGTTCTGGCAAGTGTGAGTAAGTGTGTATGTTTATAGGATGAAGTATTTTGAGGACTTTCTCACCCACAACACTTCACAGTGCCCTACTTTAGCAATCCCGCTGAAGTCAGTTACCTTAGAAGTACCTTTGTGCACTTGTCAGCCCTATAAGCTCTGTAGTGCATGCAATAAATGTGTAGCACTATAGTACTAATAACTAGAGAGGCATGGGCTCTATTCCCAGTTCTGGCAAGTGTGTGTGTGTGTGTGTGTGTGTGTGTGTGTGTGTGTGTGTGTGTGTGTGTGTGTGTGTGTGTGTGTGTGTAAGTGTGTATGTTTGTAACCTGAAGTATTTTGAGGACTTTTCCACCCAGTACTCATCCCAGTGCCCTACTTTAGCAGTTCTACTGATGCCATTCACATTAGAAGCACCTTTGGCCACTTGTCAGCCCTATAAGCTCTGTAGTGCTTGCGATAATTATATAACAGCATACTACAAATAACTAGATAGGTAGGGGTTCTAATCCCAGTCCTGGCAAATTAAGTATGTGTGTGTGTTTCGTCATAGATGAAACAGTTTTAGGCCATTCACAACCGCTACACTTCCTAGTGCCCTACTTTAGCAGTCCTGCTGATGTCATTCCCCTTAGAAGTACCTTTGGACAGCTCTCAGCCATATAAGCTCAGTGGTGTTTGGTATAACTATGTAACAGTATAGTCCAAACAACTATTTAGGGAGTGGCTCTATTCTCAGGTCTGGCAAATGTGTTTGTGTGTGTATAAGTGTATGTACAAGAGTTTGCAGAATGAAGTATTTTGAGGACTTTCCCACTCACAACACTTACCAGTTCCCTACTTTAGCAATCCTGCTGATGTCATTGCCCTTAGAAGTACCTATGGACAGCACTCCGCCCTAAAAGCTCCATGGTGTGTGTAATAACTAAGTAACAATATAGTACAGATAACTAGATAGGCAGGGATTCTACACTCAGTTGTGGCAAATGCGTGTATGTGTAAAGATGTTTGTAAGTGTGTATGTTTGTAGGGTAATGTCTTTTGATGCCCTTCCCACCCAGTACATTTCCCATTGCCATGTTTTACAAGGGCTCTTGATGTAACTAACCTTAGACACACCTTGCAACACTGTCAAAGCATATAAGCTCCTTGGCACTTGTGATAACTACATAACACTATAGTACACATAACTAGATAGGTAGGGGTTCTAAACTCAATACTGGCAACTGTGATACTGTGTTGTGTGTGTGTGTGTGTGTGTGTGTGTGTGTGTGTGTGTGTGTGTGTGTGTGTGTGTGTGTGTGTGTGTGTGTGTATAAGAATCACATCATCCCTGTGTTTGTGTATGGATGAGAATCATATCCTCTGGGGTTTGGGTTATACCATTTAGAGGCATGTACCACCCAGTACACATCCCATTGCCCTACTTTACAAGGCCTGCTGATGTCATTCACCCTAGATGTACCTGTATACACTTGCCAGTCCTCTAAGCTCTGTGGGGTGTGCAATAACAGCGTAATACTATAGTGGAAAGAATTAGATAGGTAGGGGTCCTAATCTCAATACTGACAACTTTAGTAGTGTGTGTGAAGCATATCCCCTGTGGCTGTTGTGTGTGTAGGTTATACCATTTTAAGGCCTGTTGACCCCCTACCCATGACATTACTTTAAACAGCCTGTTAATGGCATCTGCCTCATATGCACCATGGGATACTATACAACCCATACCAGTCATCTGTACAGATGTACATGGAATATACACATGTTTGAAACCCATATGTGGTATGTGTCCCCTAACAATAAGCATTCCTGTGATATAATTGCCAAATGTGTCACAGTTACTGTAGTGACACACATGCCAGCATCAAACATCATACCTGACTGACACATCATGCTGATACAAAGTCTGTCACTCTATCACTTGTGCAGGTTTGTAGGAGCAGTAGGATGAGACCAATTGCTATGTCTGGTGGATTAGCCGACCATCCATGAAGGCATTTGCAAGATAACCTGTTGTAAGAGGTTGTCTGTTAGGTCCCAGGCATATAATCTATGTGGAGCATGTCATGTGTACACAGCACTATAGTACATACAAGTGGATACTTAGGGTTACTAATATGTCTACTGGCAACTGTGTATGTGTTTCCGTATGCATAGCCCCTGTGGCTGTCTTTAGTGTGTGTATGTGATGGCTATACCATTTTGTATGCCTCTTTCACCCTGTGAACTTCCCCATTGCCAACCTAGTGTCAGCCCATACAGATGTTATCCACCGTACAAGCCCAGTTACACAGTTTCCAATACCAAACCACTGTGCTGCATGCAATGGTCATATAAATGTGTATTGTACATTAATAGATGGGTAGGGCATCTACTCTGATAATTGTCACCTCCATGTGCATGTGTGTTTCAATGCATGCCCCCATGCAGTGGTGTGAGTGTGTGTCAGATGGCTCTAACATGTTAAGAGCCTCTGAACCCACCACTGACAATCCTAACAGCCCCTGCAATTGTCACCAACTTCAATAGTAGTGGCAGACACTGCCATACTACAGTACCACTGTGTAATCTGTGTTATGTATCTAGTGCTATCGTTCGTAAGACTGTGCAGGTAAGGTCTGTGCTCAGCCCTTCATTAGCTGTCCCATGTACAGGACTATGACTCTGTGTGCACTACCAGTATGAGAGGCCAGACATGCATATGAGATAGCAGACATACATGCTGGTGATTGTCAAGTTAGACTAACACAGGCCGACCTGTGTCAAGAATACATACCACAGACCTGTCAGACACAGTACCAGACATACCCTCATCAACTGCATGATGGTTGAGTGGATGTCACAGAAATGGCAGGAGCAACAGATGCTGATAGCTGAATTTGACACAGTTAAAGTAATGGCTAAACTTGTGAGGGATCTAGTGCCAGTACTCAAGTAACCTACTCTGTATGTGTGATCCTGCAGTCCTACATAAAACTCATGTGACATGTATGAAGGCTAGGTGGCTGTGTCAAGGGTATGTATGCAAGGTCACACTGTCTGCTACAGATGCTCATCACATACTGTTGCATGTAGACACACCTGGTAAACATGTACATATACACCTCTACCTTGGCTATGAAAAGGTCTCTATGTTTCCACTCCCCCTTACTCATCATTGCTCCTTTCAGGAAACCCACAGCCTGCAGACATACAGACACCTGGAACACAACCAGAATACACTGCGTGACACTACAGACAGTCAGCAGTACTAACAGCAATAGTGCATCATGGCTAACAAGGTACATACACCTCGATGTGTACCTGTAACTACAGCCAGCAGACAGCACCTTACACAGCATGATATTGCTACACTGTACTATAGTCACTCCGTGCATCAGACCCATATGAGCATGTCAATACATCGATAGTATGGGTAACAGGGGTGTGGCACAAGTATCATCACATGCACAGGGTGTGGTGTTGGATTGCCAGAGGCCTAAGCTGGGCTATATGGCTGACATCGTGTGTGTGTGTGTGTGTGTGTGTGTGTGTGTGTGTGTGTGTGTGTGTGTGTGTGTGTGTGTCTGGAGGGTGGTGTTCAACTGGGGCATGCAGAGGAACTGTGCATGTCTTGTGGTGACTGGCCCGTGATAGGGATGTGTGAGTGTTTGTCTGCACACCATCAAGCCATGTAGATGCTGAGACAGGGCTATGTTGCACAGCCATGGACCATACATGGCAGGATGTACAGTTCACCATCTCCTGGCAGGGATACGGGAACTGATTCTGCCAGGAGTATCACTGGCACCGCCAAGCCCAAGGACAGATTCAGTACTACTCCCTGATGGTGACTGCTGTCTGCTGGATCTGCATCCCTGATGGGACTGGCCCGGACTGCTCTGGTATGGTGTGGACAGCACCCTCTCTTCTGTAGTGCTGTTGGTACTGTCACTATGGAACTGTGAATGTGCATGGCCACGTGATCTCACAGCTGATCATGTTGCTGACCTACATCCAGCTGGCCGATGCTCTACTCACACTACATGTCCTAGCACAGATATTGCACAGTCAAGCAGCAACAATGTCTCACCCCACTGTCTATCCATGACATTGGCAAGATGACTTATGGCATCACAAATGCCATGGAGGTCATCATGCATGACAGGTAGTGCTGCATTCATGACTCTAAGCATCTGTCTGGTGTTGCTGCCGTACACGCCTGTGCCTCCATGATGGACTGTAACATGTGTCTGATGACACCTGCTGTGGCACTTGTTATAGGGGCTTAATGGTTGGTAGTCCTCCATCGAGCACCCCTGTCCATCTGCCTGTGTGTGACCTCGCCTGGTCTCTGACTATGGCTGGTGTCTACACTCACACTCACTATACTCAACACACTAGCCTATTCCATTCCACCTCTCTTAACTTGTCCATTATCCATGGTTGCTGGAGACTGGGTATGTGTGGGCATACTGACTGTGTGCAGGGATATGGTGGGTGAAAGTGTTATACCAAACAATTGCACAGATTCAGGCACCAACAACCCCACCTGTGCCTCACTATGACCACCATCATCATGGGAGTCCGCTAAGACACTGACAGGTTGTGAGGGGGTGGGACACCAACCCCTGTGTTCACCTGTGAGGGGCAGACAACATATGTGAATTAATACCCTGGATTATTATGTTTGTTGATATACACACACACACACACACACACACACACACACACACACACACACACACACACACACACACACACACACACACACACACACACACACACACACACACACACACACACACACACACACACACACACTCCTGGTACAGTCTGGCACAGCTATGACACCTTTGGGCCCTTCAGGGCAGACCTTATGGTAGTTCTGCCTGTCGCAATCCATCTCTTTTACTGCTACTATATGGCCCACAACAAAGGGTGACAAATCTTACTGTGTGATGGGCCTAGTAGCAGAATGGTAATTTTGGCCAAGACCAAGGCTACTGGAGTGAGCTATACTGCTATACAGTGTCACCAAGTGCATATACACGTACTGTAAGAGTTGACTTACTGCTATACAGACCACACACAAAGACAAGGTGTTAACGATATGTGATGATAACTGATGAAGGAACAGGACTATACACTATCACGGCAATACCTGCACAGTTCAGACTCACAGGGATTCATTTCAGACAACATTGCAGGACAGTCTGCAATACATACAGAAAACATGTAAAGTACTAGGTGCATAGCCTCATAAGATGATACCAGGCCTGGCCCAGACTTTCGCCTATGTCCCTTCAAAGCCAGCACCTGTTTCCCCTGTCCAGGTGGGACACATGTGGGATCCCAGGGGTGTGTCATCCGTTTCCCATGCATTCCTCCAGCTTCTTCTTCAAGAGGGCTATACAGGTACTCTGCTAGACATGGGGAGGGAGTGTATTTTACAGACAGTGTATTGTGTGGGACCCCACATTATCCGGCAACAAGTACTATATATGTCACAGACCAGAAGAGGGCCTTGCATGCATGAAGCATGAGTGGGGTTTGTCTTACAGATATGCAGAAATGCCATCAAGGCTGGTTTGGAAATGGCCTTGTATGCCAGACACAGGTCACCTATGATCAGTCTGTATGAGACTGAGGAAAGGGTCAGGGCTTTTAGTTTACCCCTATAGGATAGGTGTTGCAGACCTTGGATTTGCCTGGTCAGGAACCTCTGTGGTCTCTGAAACTGCTGCATGTGCTTGGAAAGGTACATGCCAAAGGAGCCATTGTATTTGGTAATGCATCTGATAAGGGTGGAATACAGGGATGTTATGGCTTCCTGGTTCCTGGATGACATACCTGTATTTGTGAGGTGGGCCATGTAGACAGCCTTCCATACAATGGTACCCACATGATGCGGAACTGTCAGGTTGCTACCAACCTTTGTGCACAAGTTGCCTCACACCTGATTGCATGCTCAATACATTATTACTGTCATAATTAGTGTGGATGACATCTGCCAGAGCAGGGAGAATGATGCATCTCCTGGCATTCATTTAGCAACAATATTTCTTGCACTAGTCATTAATTGGGTGAGGGCCTCTTGGGGGATGCTAACATCAGTAGGGGAATGTTAGACATTGGTCAGCTTGCAAGCATCTGCAAACCTGGTCAGCCGCAGACCACTGCTTTTGTCCTGTACCTCAGATACGTATATCTCAAACAGAAGAGGTCCTCAGACCGATCCTTGGGGTACATCACTTTGGAAGAGTCTGCTACTAGAGGTGGGTTTCACTACTTGACCAAGTAGGTACTATCACTGAGCCAGTTAGCTACCCATCTGGTAACATACAAGTTGATGCCTAGCTGTGTAAGAGTATGTATCCTGCTTGCCTGGGGATTATTTGAGAGAATAGGGCTAGGTGAAGGTAGACATTGCTCACCATCTTCCCCTCATCCTGGTGTTTGTTGACCACTTCAGAGAAGTCAGGCAGATTTAACAGGCCTGATCTCCCTTTGACAATGCCACACTGTGTGGGCTCAGGCATTTTGAGGTTGCCAATGTCCACGTTCATAATGTCTTTGATATTGCCTTCCATGCCCTTGCAGAGCAGGCTAGTTAGACTGATGTACATATGATTGGCTGGGTCGGTGGATTGCTCCACCTTCATGTATAGGGATGACAGGGGCTGTCCTCTGTGCAGATGGGATGACACCAGTGCTTAGGCCTTGGTTTACTACAGTGCGTAATGGATCTGAGAACTCAATCATGCCTGAGTTCATGTAGGATACAGCCAGGGATGGTGTCAGGCCTATTAAGACTTTTGTGTGTTGCCTTTGAGAGGGATATTATGGGCCTGCGTCCTGATGATGATGGGAGGGGGACAGGTGCTGTACATGCATATGTGTACTAATGGGGGGACAGGGGGGTGATGTTTACACTTCACCTGTCTGCAGCAGGTTGCCTATATCTATGCCGTATGTGTATGTGGTGTTATTGACCACCACTACAGACCAGATTTGTGTGTTGCCTCTGGGATTGCAGACATATGTGTGGAAGGCCTAGTTATTGGCCTTGGTGGATGTGTTCAATTTGCACTCAAAGATAGCCTTAGGGTAATTCACCTGTGACCTTATTTGCTTGTGCAGACCAAGATGGCATTGCTTCCAATAAGGCACTTGTTCCTTCTTGGCCCTGTCCCACAATTATTTCCACCTATTATGGTATTTGTGTATTGCTGCTGTCCACCATGGACATTTACCCTACCTTGATGGAGATAATATTTTCCTGTCAGGTATTGCTGAGTCCATATAGCTATGTAGGTGCTCACATAGTATTGTGGTGTGGGCTTGGACATTATGCTAGTTCCAACTAATGGGACATTGGCTGTAAAGCTACTTCTACCTTCTCTGAGATTTATAGTAATTTGTGCATAGTTAATTTTGTTTGACCCTGACAAGGATGGTGGCAGGGGAGATGGTGACCTGAACAGTAATGGCTATGTGGTCAGATCTACCAAGGAGGATGACACTGTAGAAGTGCTACATTGGCTACTCATGTTGGTTAGGACCAGGTACAGGATATTTCCACCTGTCGTAGGAGTGTTGACAGGCTTATCCACTGCATTGCCATTGACAAATCTGAGGAATCTCTGTGCATTCATGTTCAAGTGGAATAGGTCATGCACAACATGGCTGGGTAGTTGAAGTCACCCAAGGGCAGGGTAGATGATTGAATCCTGACAGATTCCAGCAAGTCCCAAAAGGTGTGATGGGTGTCCAGAGTCATAGTTGGAGGCCTGTAGCTAGCTATGATTTGACTAGGCATTTTGTCAACTAACTGCACTCGGGATGTCTCCTGTCCATCATACTGTTTGGTCAGCCTGGAGGCGTGTATGTGTATGATAATGTTTAACACTCCACCTCCTGTGGCTTTGCAGCCCTTCATTTGGGGTCTAAACATATGATGGGATGAGTAACCTGGCAAGGTTAGTGTGCTCTCCACAGCTACAAAGCAAGTGTCAGTGACTGCACATATGTCGGCATCCTACAGGACAAAGTATGCTTGCACTGACATGGGTTTCATGCTAAGACACCTAGCTCCTGTTAGAGCAAGACATCTGCACAACGGCACACATCACTGGTGGGCAAAGACTGGAAAATAGTGTCATTTTATGAATCTAGTTGAAACGCACTTAGTTGCCAGCAAAGATGGTGTCACTTTCACAGGTCTACTCCACAGGATATGACATCTGACAATCAAATGTATGCTTTTATGTTATGACTTCAGTCTTTAATGGGTTGTCAGTGATGTGCCAAACAGTACACAACGTTATGAGTCATTGACTACAAATATGATGCAAACATGTGGTCAGTCTGAAAAACTCTGGACAGTTGTCAGGTATGGGCTCAGTATATAACATACAGTTCAACACACACTTCTCCACCTGTTGTGTACTATGCACATACCCTATATAAGTCTCTTATATTTGTAAGACAAGCATATGTATCATAGTAGCATTCACAAGTGACATATGACTATTTACAACATCATAGGTAGCTGGCCTAGCAGTGTCACACTCAGTACAGGACAACAGACACTCCAGTAGTAGTCATACATGAGCTGACCTTTACTGGGGTGACTCAGGGGCCAGAGATGTGATCCATGTCACTGCAGACAGGGCAAGCAGGAATGGCCATAAGTGCCAGACAGCAGCATGTGAGTCCAGCAGGTTTTGTTGCGACCTATTGTTTAACTTCCTATTTCAGATTATTGCATCCCCCTTCTGCATTCCATTACAAGCTTTCATGATTGACATATACGTTATAGTGCTAAAGAGTTTCCTCAAAATAATGCAAATGGTTAGGTTTGTGCAGTCACAGTCTGTCTTTGTGCAAATGGGCTCAGACCTGTGTTGCATAGGCAGCAGCTTGCCCTTTGCAGGTAATGCTCATGAGCAGGTGATGGCCTGTGCACTAATAGGTGTCTCCCACTTGCTACTTGCATCCAGAGCAGCTGTGTTGTCTTTCCATTAGCCAATGCCATAGCAATACAGTGCTATAATTAAGTCCTTCATGTGGGTCTTGCCTCTTTTCCTTGTCTGTGTGTAGGGCATTATGGAGGTGTGGGGGGCTACAGCTTCACAAACAGTAGGTGGAAATACCTCTCAGGACAAGACATGTGGAGACAGCCCAACAACATGGGGGACAAAGCACCAGAATTGGTTACAGATTGTAAGTAAGTACTGCTGTTATACACATAGAGGATTGCTATATTAACAGGGTTTGTCTGGACATGCATTTTCTGCGTGACTTGACGTCTGACAGTGATATGTCTCTGACATACCTCTCAACTGTCCAGATGTCCACAGACTGCCTAGAGGTTTGTCTGCTATGTTTGGTCTGTTCCTCAGACAATTTCTGTTTTTAAAAAATCAGTAGGATAATGTGAGGATTGTAGTCAGTAAATGGTGACATCCATTAGTGTTTCAGACATCATATACTTCAGGGATGTTATGTTACAACAAACACTGTAACACCAGCAACTGTTTCAGTTTGTAACACCATTATGTGAGATATGTCCCTCTTTTTGGCCCCCTGTCCCCAAGTATGTTATGCTTTGTCGAGATGTCTTGCAGAAAGAGGTTCAGAGGTATGGTATATCATTATTTAGTGACTGCACTCCTGATATCATCCCAGTAACTTAGCAGACTCCTGGAAGTGGTATGCGGCAGTGGCCATAAATATGGTCCCACACCATGGACATTCTGTGGAAATCTGTACAGTTTCTGGCCATTGTTAACAGATTGCCAAGAGTGTGCAGCAGTGTTGTGTGTAAATGTCTGTTGGGCTGAGTAGGGAGAGTAGCATATATGAGTGCCACAGATCCTTTTCTATCTGACTGTGCATGCTGCTACAGTTGCTGGTGGTCCATTAGGTGTATATGTTTGTAGGAGCAGACTAAAAAATGTCCTGTAACACCTGAGGATTCTCAGTAGACTATGAGTTGGGCCAGTATATGTCAGTGTAGTGTGTGACTGACAATCAGGATATGTTTGTTCAAACAGTCGTTCTATTCTAGAGTTCATTTGGGGTACTGGTATGTTGCTGTGACTGCGGTGCAAATGGTTGTGGGTGGACAATTTCTCACCAATGTCTGCTTTTCCCTACAGTTCCATCCCTGTAGTGCATGATATATTTGGAGATACATGGGTAATTCTCCAGAGCTGATTTGGTGTAGTGTCGTGTTGGTCTTACTGTGGTTCAGAAGGTGCTGTTGAAATGGTTGGCTGCTCTCATTGTTTTTTCTCTTCTGTTACATGACTACAGTCATACCCCTCCACTGTCCAGATGCCTAGACACTGTCCAGATGCGTGACTCATATGTTTGGTCTGTTCCCCATAACAGTTGTGGGTTTCTGACAAATCACTGGGATGATGTGAGCATTGACATTAGTAAATGATGACAGTCATTTGTGTTTCAAACCTGGAATCTATCAGGAAATATATGTTAAATCAAACCATGCTACCTTTGCAGACTTCTAAGTGTATAACAGCCATATTTCAAAGATGTCACTATTGTTTGCCCTTTATCCCCCCCCCTTTGTCAGGCTTTTTTGCAGATGTCTTGCAGTGTAAAAACTTTGCAAAGTTCTATAGCTTAGATGGTGTAGAGTTATGTCACTGTGATTGTAATGCACATGGTCCTGGGTTCAACACTTGGCAGTGATGACTTTTTTTCACTCATGTTAAATGACCATAATTCATGATATGTTTGTAAAAGCATTACATTTCCTCACAGCTCAGATGGTGTAGTGGTATGTTGCTGTGATTATAATGCACCGCATCCTGCTTTTGAGACTTAGCAGTGCTGGTTATTTTGTTGCTAGGCAGAACAAGGGCTGATGGAGACAGAGTGATTAAAACAGTTTTAAGCGGGTTTTACACAATGTTTTGTGCCAAGCTAAGCGATGCTAACAGATGGTTAAGCCCTTTTAGCTTCACTTAGCACCTCTTACTCCTACTTACACCCACACTAATTGTAATTAGAAAAAAGAAAAAGGGTGATAGGAAAGTGGTGAAATGGGGGCAAGCAGGGGGTAGAATATTAGGAAAACCAGCTAGGAATGCGCAGGATGGGTGTAGGAAAGGACCATAGCTCTACATTTCTTCTGCAGCAACAGCTGTGAATAATGTGTATAATTTGGGATTTACAGCCTCACACCCCACAGGGAGAGGTGTTGGCACAGACATTTGTAGAATAATTTATGGGTAAATTGAATAATTTCATTGTACATGGAAGTGAAATGTAGAGCTATTTATGGGGCAATGATTTTTTGTGGGACAGATGCTCCCCTTTTTTTAGGTGAGAGTGGGATGTTGGGGAAGGGCTGTAGGTATGGTTGGGGAGGTAGGTTGGGTAGGATAGGTAGCATTTTCAGACAGACAAAACACACCAGACAGCAGAGAGGGGTGGTATATTACACATGATGGGGTAAACACTTTGAATGGGGAGGGTGGTTGGGAATCAGAGGCCCATGAGCCCCCAAATGGATACAGTGGGACTGAGGTCCCCACCCCTGGGCAGTCACCACTGCACATTCACGACCCCAAAGGTGGCTGTTCTGGGGGCTGGACATGAGGGGCAGTCTGCCTCTCGAGGTGTGCCAGGCAGCCCTCCATCTGGCCCAGCTTCCCACCCAACTAGCAGCAGAAGATGCTGTGCACCATACCCAAGAACATTCTGTGGGTGATGGGCTCCTTTCCATGCCCAGGGGAGAACAGGCCCCATCCCCTGAGGTGGCTGCAACTGAAGGTGGTACAGGACCAGAGGAGGCGGATGTTCTGGGTTGGGTCCCAGACATGCTGGGGCCTGGTGCCATGGCCAGATGGGGTGGGACAGGTGGATCTGCCAGGATCTGCCTTCCCAAATGTGCCATGGTGTTGTAGTTTTCCAAGATATATTGGTTAGGCATTTACAACACATTTCAAAATTAGTTAAAACAGCATGAGTGGGTGTTCCCATTAACCCAAACCAACAGATCTGAAACAGTTGCATGGGAAACAGGACACATACATAAATGGAACGACAGTAAGCATTTTAACAGCATGTAAGTTACACTGATGTCAACAGGGCACCAATAATGGTATTTGAACAAGGTATGTTAATATGCAACCAATGAAATATATGAACAATAATAGAACACATGTCCCAACAATAGGTTTTAAGAACAACATACCCGTAGTATATGAATAATAATTATCGATGCAGATGAAGGGTGGGGTGAGAGAATAAAAAGTCCATTAGCAAATGTATCGGCTTTTATTTTTCACAGCAGTACTGCTCAGTACTCTACAGGTCTGCCTTCACTTTACATCTACCTATGGCTCATAGCTTCTGTGGCACATACATACCTGTTAAACTGTCAACCTGTAATGGTATGGGGCAGACCAGGTGAACTGTGGCTACTTTACTGGAGGAGCCTTGTACATGCCAGACTTACATACTTGACAAAGAAGGGGATACCCTGCAATGATCTTGTGTGAGTCTGCTACTAGCATAGCTCACCTGGATTCCTACCTGTGTCCAAGGTGATTGGCAGCAGTGACCACTAGCCGTGACAGTGTGACACTTGAGACACATGTATCTGGAAGAGGATATAGTGTATGTACCTATCCTGCTGTCATTTGCAGGCATGGGGTTGGGCAGTGGGACAGTTGTACATGGTGTATTGTTATACCCTTCAAACAGCAACAACAAACATTTCATTACCTATAAGACCTGTGGATAAAATATCACTATCTGACTGTTTCTATAGATATTCAAGATTTCTTGAGTGTATATATGCACATATCTCAGTTCCACTCCCTGGATTCAAACTGTGTCAGGGTGTGCTAAAATGAACTACAAGGCTGTTTCTCATCACACTGCACTACTGGGGAACTGCTGCCTTTTGTCTGACTGTTTTCTGCCTAATAGTCTGTGGGTTAGACAGTCTGGCCTTGTAATCCTGAGATTCATGCATGACAAATAGTTAGTGTACTGTGTAGTAATCCTTTGAAATTACACGATCTAGAAAGCAAAGGTTAACACAAGGCACTGCAGCAGGGGACACACTATAATACATCTGATATTAGTATTTACGGTTTGGATCTTAGTTCATAATATATGTCATATTTCATGCATATCTTGATTTACAGCTCCACAAACTACTGTTTTGCATATTAGCTGATTCTCATAACAGCCTCTGTTAATTCATGCTGTCAAAGCCATATTTTCTGTGCAGAACCTGTACACATTCTATTTCTATAACAACATACCAGAATAAACTCAACAGTTGGTGGTTTAAGTTTCATTGTACTTATATGACATAGTGCTCTACTACTGCATATGCTGTAGATGACTATTAGTCTGTCAAATGTTTCTTTAATCGTTAGATACAGAATACAGTAAACAATTTACTCCTTCTTATTTATTTCACTACATACTTCAAGGTAGATCTGTACTCCCTAGCCTGTTGGTAAAGCCTTGTCAGTCTGTCTGCATGGGCCTCAGCATTGCTAGCCCTCTCTGCTGCAGCTGTAGGGGGAGAAAACAAACAAACATTATGCATACCTGTCTATCACATGCTCAGGCTAGAATTTGGTACAGCTACATCTGGGATACTTACAAATTGCTGGAGCATGGTTGTCCCGAGTGTTTTGGATACATTGGGCCAAGAGCACCCCCTTCCTCTGCTTTAGGTTGGCATAGTGATGCCATACCTGCTCACCAGTTCAGCAGATGCCAGTGGCACTGGTGAGATTGCATGCCAGACCGTCCCAGGCCTCCGCTTCATACTGTGAGCCCTGGTACGTGCCCTGTAGCAGTCTGTCATCATGGTTTGCTACAAGAGCTCAAGCATGACTCTGGACTCCAAAATGTCCCAACACTGCACCCAAAAGTGCGAGCCCTCACCAACACCTGACATAGTTCCTATTCAGAGCAAGCTACAACAGATTCTGGCTGTATTCCCACCTGTGCCATTTAAATATGGCTATATTCCCACCCTTTGCCATCATTGGACCAGTTTGAAAATGCTAAGCTCAGCTAAGCAGTGCGCAAATCCACTAAGTTGAGTTGAACAGTGCTTAAAGGGGTAATTGCTGAGCAATGCTTAAGAGTGTGCAAATCTGGTTAGCTGAGCTGAATGTGTCTTAGCATTCGCATTTAAACATAGCTGAGCACTACTTACCATTGCTCACTTTTCATTTAAAAAATATCAGAATAATGACTTAATCATTGCTGACTTATTAGTAAGTGTATATGATTAACTTTACATGACGTCCCTCTCTGTGCTTTCGTTACATTACCATGGGGTGTGACTATACTGTACAGGACACTTGTGTATACATGGGTGATTTCATATGTTAAATGCACTCACACTTACATTTTAGAACAGTTACATTACCCTTGTTGAGAAATATCAAATACTGCATAATTTAAAATAAAAATAATTTTAACTCTGCTTTCCCATGTAAAAATAAAGTGCTTGCTTTTGTACTCGAACCATGAACACCTGCATGCAAAGCCAGGACTCTAACCACTACACTATCTTGGCATTAGAACTTTAGCTGTTTAGTTTTACTTATTTCCTATGGGATGCTTAAGCAATTCTGAGCAGAGGGTCATAGCGCTCATACCTGCTCAGCTATGCTTAAATATATATTAGAATGGTAAAAAAAAGAGATTTAATAAACCCACTTTATTTACATGTATCTATACTTCTTGTTAGCCACAGTAAGGGAAATTGTAAAGGGACACATAGGGACAGATTTTAATTATTGCTTTTACAAACTTAGGCAGTGTGACTGTGGTATTCTAGCAAATCATTTGCAAATCACTTGGGGTTTAAGTCAAAACATACTGACAGGCATTTGGGTTTTAGACTTCATACCCTTCAGGAAATTTGTGCTAATGCAAACCTTTTGTTCTATCAACTTTCCAAGTTTGTAAGTGCAATATTTAAAAAGTGTCCATATTTTTGGGCCTTTGTCCCTCCATTATTTATGGCTTTATATAGCTTTCTTGCTCTAGGAGGTTAAAAGGTATGTGAGGCAGGCATCTGGGAATTCTGCAGAAACCTGTACAGTTGAGGTGTATGGCTGTACAGTACTTTGACAATGCAGGGTGTGTGTGACAGACCTGTCACACACCCCCTGCATTGCTTCATATCCGGACTTCCTACTTTCAGTCTGCGGACACTGAAAGTGCATGTAAAGTGCCGTATGGCACTTTGACAATGCAAGGGGTGTATGACGGAACCTGTCACACACCCACTGCATTGATATTTTTGCTCCCCTATTTCAGTGTCCGTGGACACTGTTTTACTAATTTTATTTGATGTCAGAGTCTGCGGACACTGCAATACTTTTACAAAGTGCCATACTGCACTTTCCGAGTGCAGGGGGCATGTTAGACATGCATGCACTACTTAAACACGCCCCCTGCACTCAGTAGTGTTCATGTACATTTAGCCTTAGCAGTAGCACACCTTCATGACTATGCAAGGTGAGCAGCTGTAAAAGTTAAGGGTAAATGGACATGGTTCACTCCGTGCAGGAATAGCACTATTCCTGCACGGAGTTTATTGAATCCCGGGGGTAGTTTATTTTTCAGATTATATCATGTAAGGATTTGCACAATAACATAAATAATAACATCATAATAATAATAACATGAATAACAATGACAGGTCTAAAACCACGATAAGGTGGTTGCAGTAATACGTAAGTACCAAAAAGCTACTTTCAGTACTGGAACTAACACTACAAATTAAAATACAAGTTAAATGTAAAAAATGTAGTGCATAAATGGAAAAATAAAAATGTAATGGAATAAAAACATCCTACATTACAAAAAAAATAGACATAATTACTAATCAGCTTGTCTTACAATTACAGAATGCAAAGCTCATGAGTCTACTGCCACCTGCTGGTCCCAATTAAAATGGCATGACAAGAAAAAAACCCACAGACAATTTGACATAATGAAAAAAAAAAAAAACCAAACAAAAAACATAACATTATATACAGCTTGTGTATCCACACAGTTACTGAGAAAATGTCAAAGATTACCTTAAAAAAAGAGAGATAAAAAAGAAGTCATGAGGATATGTGTGTGTGTGTGTGTGTGTGTGTGTGTGTGTGTGTGTGTGTGTGTGTGTGTGTGTGTGTGTGCGTGTGTGTGTGTGTGTGTGTGTGTGTGTATATATATATATATATATATATATATATATATATATATATATATATATATATAAACATTTTCATTTGAAATGCATATAATAATAATATTATTAATGTTAGTTTAAAATAATATTAATGTTTACAGTGTTAAATAGTATTGATTTTAAGGTTAATTAAAAAAAACTGTTATTAATTAAATTAATTATATTTACAAATTAAAATGTTAAATAAATTAACATTTACATATAAAAAAGTTAAATAATATATCAAATTCCTATGAAAAGAAATCATGATTGAAATATTAAGCAATAAAATGCTTTTATAAAACTTTTAAAACTTTTTTTGTGTAATTGGAGTCAGATAGTCTGGGGGTCAAATCCTCCGGGGTCAAACTGACCACTAACTATTCCCATAGGCAATAAAAGTAAATTTAAATATGAACATGTATACAATTGCACTGTGGTCAAATCATCTGGAGTCAAACTGTCCTGCTTCCTCTCTTCTGTAGTTCTCCCACCTGTTGTTTTGATGTGCTGCCATTCTTCTTCAACTCCACCTAATTCTTCCTTTTCTTGAATGATAGAGCCCTGAGTAATTCCTTGAACTGTTGTACTTTCTCTCTAGTCACCTTCCACATCTTCAGCCTGGTCACTGTTGACCTTAGAGCCTTCTCTGACCATTGCTTACAGATGACTGTGACAACCAATGTTTTATGCTATGGTCCAATTGTTTCACTAGGAATTACTTTGTAGTCACTGATTCTAGCCCTGTGCCCTTTCTTTACTAGGAGGAAGTCCACCTGAGTTGCATGTTGGCCATTCTTGTATGTGATTTTGTGATTGTTTTTCTTTCTGAACCATATGTTGTCTACTGTCAAGCCATTTGCATTTGACAGAATGGCCACTCCTTCTTTATTCCTGTTGCCCCACCCATGTGAACCCATGCAGTCCTTATATGTTGTTCTGTCTGTCCTGATATTTCAATTCACCCATTATCAACACCAATTCCTGTTGTCCTTCTTTATCTAGTAGTTCCTGCAACTATGGTATAAATGCACTCTTTTCCTCACTATCACAACCCTGCTGTGGGGAGGAAGCTGAGATTATGAATACTGCCCTACCATTACACTGGAGTCTTATTGCCATGTGTCTGTCATTAATTCTCATGATATCCTTCACTGCCTTCTGAAGTCTCTCTCTCACCACAATTCCCCCACCATTTCTAGCCTGTCCTCCTCCTGAGTAGTAGGTTCATAGGTTCATACTAGGCTATCTGCCCTAGGGCATTTATAAGCCTAGCCAGAATGTGTTTGGCTTTCGCCACCCATTTTAAATTTATTTTGCTATGCCCTTTTTCGAGGTTAGTATACTGTGCCTCTGTCTAACAGCCTAACCTGGACTGGGATTTTATTCCAGAGTGAAGGGAGCCTCTGGGTTATGAATCTGTCCCTCCAGCATGTCCTATTTATTTCAGTGCTGAGGTTCAAGTCTCTCGAGCGCGTAGCTCGATGGGATTTGGATTTTCTGAGGTGCAGCATGTCTATTAATTCTGGGTTGGACATGGCTTTATACGTCAGGCACAGATCGCCTCTGAACAGGCGGTATGCCACTGAGTAGAGTTGGAGTTTCTTTAACCGGGCAGCATATGGCATCTGTTTGAGCCCTTTGATCCTCTTGGTGAGGTACTTTTGGGGTCTTTCCAGTTGCTGCAGGTATCTGGTAAGGTACATCCCAAAAGGGGCATTGTACTCAATTATGGGCCTGATGAGGGATGAGTAAAGAGGCACGATGACGTCCCCTGATCTAGATGTGAATCCCTTCATGATTAGGTGGGCTATATAAAATGTTTTTCTAACCACTTTGGCCACGTGGTTGTCAAATGAGAGATTGCTATCAACTTGGGTCCCCAGGTCCCTAATTACTTCTTCTGTACTTAATGGATTACCACCTATGTGGTAATTTGTGGGCACTTTGTTTTTGCCAAAGGGAATGACTATACACTTTGTGGCATTTAGCTTGAGGCCATGGCTCTGGCACCAGTTGTCTGTTTCTATGAGGCCCTTTTGGAGGATGCTTATGTCGGCTGGAGAGTCAATTATGGCGCCCAGTTTGCAGTCATCTGCGAACTTGGTCAGCCACAGTCCTTCCGTGTTGGCCTGTACCTCCGAGAAATATATACCGAACAAGAGAGGTCCCAGGACTGAGCCTTGTGGGACACCACTTGTAACTGGTTTGGAGTCTGACATGGCTCCAGCAATTCTAATCATGTGGGTTCTGTCCTTGAGCCAGTTTGCAATCCATCTAGTGACATAGGGGTTTATATTTAAGCTGGTGAGCTTATCTATAATGCTCGAGTGGGGTATTGTATCGAAGGCTTTTGCGAGGTCCAGGTAGGCTGTGTGGACCACCTTCCCCTCGTCAATGGTCTTGGTGACTGTTTCAAAGAAATCAACCAGGTTTAATAGACTCTGGATCCCAAGCCAAGGGTCTTTGCTGGATTGTTCTTCCACCTTGTCTCTTGGATACATAAGCTGCCCAGCCTCCTCTGTACTATCATGCCATCCACTTCCAAGCTCCAGCCTGTCAGTGAACCTACACTGAGTATAGCAATTCTTAGTTCATGTTTAGCAGGTTGATTGATTTTATGTCCAGATTTCTCTCAACAGAGGTTTCCCAGTTAACCCAGGCTGGACAACTGGACACTGGCTGGCCAGTAGCTTATTAACCCAGCTCTGCTGGGCTTTATGGCGGGCACACACTGGCCAATAGGGACATATACACCCCTTCTACCATTAGCATGGGTCCCTGGCTTAGGTTGGAGTAGGCTGGGTCCTCAACCCACTTATCACCAGCAAATACCCTTGCCCATTGGGTGACATTGTTCAACTTGACCAAATCACCTACAGCCATATTTTTACACTGTTGAGTGGCTAGCTCTGACATGATGTACAGTCTGTGATCCATGTTCTCCTATCTAGAGGATACTGTGCACCACAGTACATGCCCAAAGTGGTTGGTCTGTATAACTCTTTCCCCTCTAGGGTACCCTGTAGAATCTGTGCTGCTGCCCACAGCTCCATTCATTGGTTTGTTTCAGATGGAAACACTCAGCATGTTTTTCAGAGGTAGGAAGAACCACACAGAGACTCAAGGAAAACATGCAAACACCAAACTGAAGAGGAAATCAGAATACAATTAAAACATATTGTAATGCAAATTCACCTCAATATACAAAAGTGAAGAAAGCAATAAAACAATGCAAATTACAAACATGTAAGGGAAAACAAACTATGCGATAATTAAAATTATTGGGAAAATTAAGTCTGCCTATACATAGAAGCAGAGAAAATATTATATTAAAGACTCCCATAGACCTTAGTTAAAACATGCAAATAAGAGAGAGTGGAAATAAAACAACAGAGATGTAGTTGAAGCAAATATGTTTTCTTATTTCTTAATTAGGAAATTAGGGAACTACACTGAGTATCTCTCTAATATCCACAATGGGACATATATATATATATATATATATATATATATATATATATATATATATATATATATATATATGTGTGTGTGTGTGTGTGTGTGTGTGTGTGTGTGTGTGTGTGTGTGTATATATATATATATATATATATATATATATATATATATATATATATATATATATATATATATATATATATATATATATATATATATATATATATATATATATATATATATATATATATATATATATACTTCACTGAAATCCCATTTCACTGAAATTCATTTCACTGAGACCAAATCACCTAAAGTTCACAACACTGAAAACTTCATTTCACTGACAGCTTGCAATGTTACATTTCACAAGACAAAATGGGAAACCATAGACAAACTCACAAAACTAAAGCCTACCTCTTTCCACAACTTAAAAACTATTTATCCTCTTAACAGAAACCAGACAATATAAAACCAAACTAAGTGGGGGCTACGCCACCCACAGCCCCCAATGTTGGCAAAATGCATTGTTATCATATGACAGCATGCACCCGAGGCATATCTTTCCCAATATTGTCAAGAGCCAAGTGGGTAGGATATCTAGGGTATGTTCTGAAGATACTTATTGTGATGAGGAACTTTCTAGGCTGAGTGGACATTTTTTGGATAGGGGTTACGAAAGGAACATGGTTAGTAAGGTGGTTAGTAACAATGTATTATATAGGAAGACAAAGAATAGGCCATGGATGCAAGGTCCCGTTATTGGCAGACAAATAGATACAGGATTATGTAGTAGCAGGAAGGAACAACCTAAAATACTTTTAACGTATGGTAGTAATATTAAAGACATATGCAATATAGTTCAGAACAATTGGAACATCCTAAGAAGTGATAATAGTCTTAAGGACATAGTGGCAGAACGTCCCATGTTTAATTATAGGAGAAACAACAATCTCAAGGACCTGTTATGTAAGGAGACATATTTGAATAAGAGACCTACAATAGACATTAGAGCAGGCACATATCCCTGTGGTAACTGCAAGGCTTGTCAATATATTAATAGTGACACTGAATATAAACATCCTGATAAGACACAAACTTTTATATTTAAAGGGAGGGCTACTTGCAGGACAAAACACTTAGTATATATGGCCAATTGTGAACAATGTGAAAGTTTTATGTAGGTATGACAAATAACATGCTGAAGGTTCGGATTTTACAGCATATTAGTAATATTAGAACATGTCAAGCGAGCAATGCTTTATTCAGACATATAGAGATTAATCCTACACACACTTTTAAGTTCAGATGTATTGTAAATATTGCCACTAATGAGAGGGGGGGGGGACATTCAGCACAGAACAGCATTAGCTGAATCCAAGTGGATAGTAGATTTAAGAGCACATAGACCACCTGGTCTTAACGATGTTTTACCAATTAAACCTGCTTTACAAAAAAGGTGGGCTTTTAGGAGTAAGTGATTGGATGATCTGTGTTTTAAATATGGCTGCTTTTGTTACTTTGTATTATGTCTGATGAAGGATTATTCCGAAAGCGCTTACTTTTAAGAAAGGAGATTCTACAAAGAATAATTCAGCGGTGACCTGTACTTTATTTCTCATATTTATCCGGTTTGGTACAACAGGTCTTTAGCATAACTTGTTATTTTTGCTTGTGCTCTACATATTTTTTGGTAACGTTATGCCTGCTGAACATGCTGTAAACAACAAAGATGACAGCACCATCATTTCGTTTGATGCCCTTGGTGGCATTGTTTATGGTAAATCAGGAGGAAAGACAGACACCCTGGGTAACCCGCTCCTTGATTTGGGCTTTGGCGTCCAGAAGGAAGGATTACAAAACAGGAATATACCTGCAGCAGTAGACAGAGCCTTTGAGGATTTATTAAAAGAGTGGAACTACAAGGCAGGTAAAATGCAACGCCTGCAATGGCAGGCATTTCATCTTGAAGCTTGTTTACAATATGGTATTGTCCCCAGGGGTATGAGAGTCCTGTGCATGCCAGCACAGGGCGACAGATACCCAGACTTACTAGCACAGTGGCAGGCTCTCAACCTGCACACTAGTATGGAGTATATGAAGTTATTGATCAAGTTTTTTTCACCAGAATTGGCGGCTTTGAAGCAAGAAGTAACATCATTATTTTCGCGATTACAGACTGATTTTCCAGACAGCAAAAGCAAAGAAAGAATTTCTACTGTTATGCTACAATTATCCAAAGAAGCTGATAAACTTAAAGATGTCAAATTAGGTAAAATCAGGAGGGACCACTCCGATTTTACCCATGGTAATATCTTTGTTTGGCCTAGATTCAAAGAACGAGCAACTGAAACAACTAGACGTCCCTCAGTGATGATGACAACACGTTCGGACGCTATACGAGCTACAGAGACGGGGTCAGCGGTACACACAGAGGCAAGCACAACGTTGGCCATCGATACAGTTGTCAACATACCGACATTGTCCACCTCGTTAAACCAAAATGGAGCCGATACGAGGAGTTCTACTGATAGCCCATTCCGTACTATCAGTAATTTTGGGGAAGTTACGACCAACATGCTTACAGGTAATGGGACAGCTACTACTACCCCCAGCAATAACGATATCCTGGCTTCGCATTCCAACAGTGTTTCTCCAAACAGCGAAACACGTATTCCACAGCCGGAAGAACATATACGGATTCCAGGGGGCCTTTCTAGCTCCACAGTGGTGACAGCAAATGAGAGTATTGACCACAATGATACAGGGGCTCGGCCAAAAACATATGCAGGGGCTCTACATTTTTTGGGGAATCTACCGGCACCGGTGCGGAGGAAAGGAGCAGGCAAGAGGTCCCTAAGCGAGGACAGAAACGCAGACAAGCGTCGGAGGACTCTACATTGACTAACAGTATGTCTGATGGCATTGTATATAATTTATCTCAATATGTGTTGAGTACCGATGAGCTAGAGATTTTAAACAAGGGCTTGACCTTTGTTCCTAGCAATAAGTGTGTATATAGCGATATTATATTTGACTTGATGTTGTTCTGTAGGAGCGTGATGTTAAAATTGATTTTTAATAACCAAACCCATGGAGCCATAGGTCCTAGGACCCCTAGCACATTTGCTCCCAATTTTACACCAACACTTAACTTGTCATGAACGCTTGTGAGAATGACCTTTTCAAATATTTCGAGGAGAGAAGTGCTAATAGATATTATAATCTTACACCGATACAAAGGACTGCTTTGCATGGCCTTATGGACAAGAAAGAAATTGCCATTAAGATGGCTGATAAGGGGGGAGCCATCGTTGTATTAGATACATGTTGGTATGAAAGGAAATTGTTAGACACACTGACTTTAGATGGAGCATATGTACCCATCAACCCTTTACAAGTTAGAATGATTATAGATAATGTACATAGTCAGTTAAACAATTTATTAGAGAGGGGGTTGTTAGAACATGAAGTCTATGAGTTCCTCAAGGTAGATAAACCAGTTACGCCTGTATTCAAGGCCATGCCCAAAATACATAAATCATTGACAGACCCACCACTCAGACCCATTGTTTCGGGGAGAGGGTGGGTCACGGAGAATATTTCTATATGGTTGGAGTTTATACTTAAACCATATTTAGAACAGATAGATAACATTCTAAGAGACACAGGGCATTTCTTGGGGCTGCTAGCTGCAGCCACCAAGCTCAAATATGGTGGATTATTGATGGCTACACTGGATGTCAACAGTTTGTTTACTGTTATTGAACAACAATATGGGATAACAGCAGTGGGTGAAGTAATAAGTAGATTGGGAGCAACTGAGCATAAGCGACTGGTTGTGGAAAATTTACTAGCTTTGGTATTGAACAACAATGTCTTTATAGGACCAGGGTCCATATATAGACAAGCACAGGGGGTAGCTATGGGCACCCCCTGTGCTAATACATATGCAAATTTGGTTATGTCTAAATGGGAAACCAAGGAAATTCTTAATAATCAGGAATGGAATAAGTACATAGTTTTGTATGTCAGATTTGTGGATGACGTTTTTATTTTGTGGGATGGGGACACTTCTACCTTTGAGAGCTTTTTAGCCTTTCTCCACACCACCACCACTTTTTTGACCTTTAGTGCCAAAACTTCTTTCACTCAGATAGAGTTCCTGGATGTTTGTGTGGAACAGAGTAATCTTGGTTTCACCTCGAAATTGTACAGGAAACAATGTTGGCAAAATGCATTGTTATCATATGACAGCATGCACCCGAGGCATATCTTTCCCAATATTGTCAAGAGCCAAGTGGGTAGGATATCTAGGGTATGTTCTGAAGATACTTATTGTGATGAGGAACTTTCTAGGCTGAGTGGACATTTTTTGGATAGGGGTTACGAGAGGAACATGGTTAGTAAGGTGGTTAGTAACAATGTATTATATAGGAAGACAAAGAATAGGCCATGGATGCAAGGTCCCGTTATTGGCAGACAAATAGATACAGGATTATGTAGTAGCAGGAAGGAACAACCTAAAATACTTTTAACGTATGGTAGTAATATTAAAGACATATGCAATATAGTTCAGAACAATTGGAACATCCTAAGAAGTGATAATAGTCTTAAGGACGTAGTGGCAGAACGTCCCATGTTTAATTATAGGAGAAACAACAATCTCAAGGACCTGTTATGTAAGGAGACATATTTGAATAAGAGACCTACAATAGACATTAGAGCAGGCACATATCCCTGTGGTAACTGCAAGGCTTGTCAATATATTAATAGTGACACTGAATATAAACATCCTGATAAGACACAAACTTTTATATTTAAAGGGAGGGCTACTTGCAGGACAAAACACTTAGTATATATGGCCAATTGTGAACAATGTGAAAGTTTTTATGTAGGTATGACAAATAACATGCTGAAGGTTCGGATTTTACAGCATATTAGTAATATTAGAACATGTCAAGCGAGCAATGCTTTATTCAGACATATAGAGATTAATCCTACACACACTTTTAAGTTCAGATGTATTGTAAATATTGCCACTAATGAGAAGGGGGGGGACATTCAGCACAGAACAGCATTAGCTGAATCCAAGTGGATAGTAGTTTTAAGAGCACATAGACCACCTGGTCTTAACGATGTTTTACCAATTAAACCTGCTTTACAAAAACGGCGGGCTTTTAGGAGTAAGTGATTGGATGATCTGTGTTTTAAATATGGCTGCTTTTGTTACTTTGTATTATGTCTGATGAAGGATTATTCCGAAAGCGCTTACTTTTAATAAAGGAGATTCTACAAAGAATAATTCAGCGGTGACCTGTACTTTATTTCTCGTATTTATCCGGTTTGGTACAACAGGTCTTTAGCATAACTTGTTATTTTTGCTTGCCTCACAGTACCCTACACACTGCCACATCAAGTCTATAGCTTACAATTCAGTGAAATTAATTTTCAGTAATTTGAACTTTAGGTGATTTGGTCTCAGTGAAATGAATGTCAGTGAAATGGGATTTCAGTGAAGTGAAGCAGACTCATATATATATATATATGTATATACATTTTTTTTTCATTAACTAAGAGTATTGTTCCAGAAAAGAGAGAGACAAAATCAAAAGATTTTTATCTTTGCAGGTCTGGGTTGAAGACAAAAATTTTCGCATCTTTTGAGAAGTTTTGAGAGCTCATGGAAGCCAAATTACTGAAACATTTAGGTCCGGGATTAGAATATTATTTGGGGGAAAATGATGAAGAATTCTGTGCAGTATTTTTTATTATATTACACTCCTAAACAATATGTAAGATAAGAAATTTATAAAATAAGACAAGCAAGGATTCCTTTAGATGAAGGCGAAATAAATATCAATTTAAAAATGTAAGAAGTGGGAAAGTTCAAATTAAAAAGAAATCCCACTTAACTCTGAGTAGATACATTGTATACATGTGTTGATATTCTAATGGAGACAATGATATGCAGTCAGATTGACCATGGTTTTAAAAGGACAGGTTGTGGAATTACTTGTGCTATTTCATTTTACTTTTTGATGATGTAATATTTTATATAAATTTTTATTAATATGTCTCTGTGAAAAAACAAGGATTAAATCAATAAAATAATCTCAGTCTAAATCTCCAGATCACCTGGGTTGATTTCTAATATGGCACAGTGTGCTATGTCTGAGGGATAAATGACACCTAGATTTGGACAGAGATCAGGGATTAGGATCATGCTTTGACAACTAGTCTAATACCTGTCAAAGCAGTTGTCAGATAGTTGCTCATATCACAGCTCTGATAGCTGTCACTCAAGTTAACAAACCACACTTTAGTATCCGGGAGATTAAACTTGAAACTTATATTCCCTTGAACAACAGATAATAAAAAGAAAAGTAATTCTTTCTGTAAATCAAGCATGTTTATACCTTTAAGTAAAAATGTTGTTTTAGCATTTGAAAAGGCATGCACAAATGATTTGTATGAAGTATTCCTTAACAATAATTCTAAGGAAAAATGTTATAACTTGAATATGGATGAGCAACAATTCCTTACTGCCCTTGAAATAAACTGAAATATAGTTATTAAACCTGTAGATAAAGAGGGTGGGTTATAAAGGATAAAATATTCAACAGAGAGAACATGCTATTGCTACTATCTGATTTAATGGTCTATGAGAATAGTACTCAAACAACTTTAAGTAAAATCATCTGTAAAGTTAATTATATATATATATATATATATATATATATATATATATATATATATATATATATATATGTTATGCATCTGAATAGTTATTTGAGCATAGCTTTGTTGAATTTCTTTCACATTCTCAAACCTATTACACCTATTTATGTCACAGTGAGAGGATGGTTATCAGTGTCGATATTTTGTTACCTTGAGTGCATACTTAAAGATTATTTAAAAATTTCTCAAAGCTATATTATTGACAGTAAATATTTTTTACAACAATTTTATTAATGGTATCAGCTATGTGAACAACAAATAGGTTATTAATTTGTAATATCAGATGTTGACTCATTATTTATGGTTATACCTAACGATATTGGTATTGATTATGTTAGACAGTATCTGAGTATTTATAGTATCTGAGTATAATAGTAATATTCAAGCAACCTGTGAACCTTTACAGATGGTATTTCTCAATAATGTGTATTTGTTTGATGGGAAGTTATATTAACAAAAACAAGGTGTAGTCGTGAGTAATCCTGTGGCAAAAACTTATGCAAATATTGTCATGACAATATGGGAGAAGGAATATGTTTTTGGAAAAAAAAATGACATCTTCATTATGTATATTTTTTATAAATTATATGTTGATGATAATATTTATGGTTTGGGGCTGTGATGACACAGAATTACATATGTTCTTGGAGTGTTTAATTAATAGTGTTGGTTTCTTACACTTTAAAAAATCTTTCTCTGTATATGATATCAATTTTCTAGATATTCATATAATAAAATATGATAATGAATTACATACTAGAGTTCATAGAAAGGAAACTAAGAAAGATATATACTTACATAGATCGAGTATGCATTCACAGCATATAATTAATAATATAATATAGATCGAGTATGCATTCACAGCATATAGTTAATAATATATCTAGAGGCCAAATGCTAGGTACAGCTACATTAAATATGAAGGATAAAACACTTGAAAATCAGATGGAAATTCTTAGGAATACATAAAAAATTATGTTGGAATAGATAGGCAGGTTAATGATGGAAAAAACAACGTAGATAATAGCATAGGGCTTACCATGCTGTATAATATGCATACTAACATGGTTAAAAGTGTTATTAATGAACAATGGTATATTTTAAGAAGTATTGGAGCATTAGATAGGAGGCATACCTGGGTTTAGCTGCAAAAGATGTATGAATATGAAGCAAAAGTTATGTTATAAGGAATTAGGTAAAATGGATATAAGAAAAATTAGTCAAAGAAAGTGAACATTCCCATGTAGGATCTGCAGTTTTTGAAAATTTATATACAGTAACAATGTATTTGTACATCCACCTACAAAACATAGATATAACAGTCATGTATATTCAAATTTTAACTCTATTGTAACTTTATGAATTTAATATATGTCCCTATATGTAATTCCTGTTCAGCTTTCTATGTTGGTAAGACAAACAGGAAGTTAAAAGAAGGAATTTGTGGCCATTAAATATATAAGTGCTACACACGATATTCACTGTTTTAAATGTATGGTGCTTTAACATATAGTTTTTAATTTTAGGGGAGGTGATGTGACATTAAAAACAGAGTGTATGGAATATCACTGGATAAATGAATTAAGGACAGATAGAAGCCCTGGACTGAATGTTGTAAATAATGTAAAACCTATACTGAGAATGAAACATTTTAGGTAATTAACTTATAAATTAAGTTTTAATTGTATGATTACTGTTGTAGAGTATTTAAGCTAAGAGCTGTTAAACTGGTGTTTTACAACTTGAGAAAGCATCCCGTGAAAGCTTGTTTGCTTGTTTTAATAAAAGTACTCTACGTGGTTTCTTTTTTTCCATTTTTTGGTTGGAATTCAAACTTCAGTATTTGCCATTGTTGGGTGTGTGCATGGGCTGTGTGCATGCAGATGACTGGCAGCATGTATATGTTTGTGTGTGTGTGTGTGTGTGTGTGTGTGTGTGTGTGTGTGTGTGTGTGTGTGTGTGTGTGTGTGTCACTGGGGGGTGGGGGTTGTGACTATGCATGGTCTGTAGCACCTGAGCTAAGATGGAAAGGTTGGTATGGCATTCATCTGTGCAGTGCATTCTACTTAGGTCATTGCTCCAGTGGGTCTGTGCCAGACTATGAATTATTAAATATCGAGGCAGGACAACTTAACCTACTTAGTGCAGTGCAAATTGTCCCAAATTGCACCTGACTATGAATCCCTACTCATGATTATTTTGTTTGTCCATCCGAATATAAACTGTATTTTTTATTATTTTTTATGGATTACCCTTGTTTGCTCAAAGTTGCAGTGAGTTAGGCCTTCTGCTCTTGCTCTACTGTTTTTCAAATACCTGCTGAGTGACTACAAAAGATAAGTGATTATTTTCAACTGTTTTCTGTACTTTCTATTAACTAAAATAATATTTGCTGCATATCTGTTGGTTACACCGTGCGAATGTATTTTACTGCATTTTCTAGATTGTCTGCTAAATGAATTCCTCTTACAACTGTAATTACTATTCAACTGCTTGTTTTCTTTATCTTTCTTGTTGCACTTGAAAAACACTAGCATAGACTAGGTTCATGTTTTTGCTGAATCTAGTACTGTTTGTGACCTTTGGAGCTTGTAAAACAGTTAATCTTTTGTCTGGAGCGCCCCACCCATGCCCTTGTGGGAGGAAGGTACAGTTTGGACTGATCTAGCTAGAGTTACTGTTGCAAGGCTCTATTTAGGGCATTTTGATTTGATAATTTAAACGTTGGCTGTTTCCTGTTATTTTGCTTTAATAAGCCTCTGTTTGAACTGGTTTGTGCTTGTTTGAGTCTGTTTGTGCATCTTGCAGAATTGCCTTTTTAGGCAACGTCACAAGGATAAAATTCAAGATGTAAACATTTCATCAAAAACAAAACCTCAAGGTTACGCTTCTAAATGATAGGAGTCTTAGCATGAAACTACACTTACTGGAAGCAGTCCTCACCTAGGAAGATGCTGACATCTGTGCAGTCACGGAGACCTGGTTCAAGGCAGTGGAGAGTACCACAGCCATACCGGTTTACACCTCCTACCACACATTTAGACCACGAATGGAAGGCATGGAAAGTAAAGCAGGTGGAGTATCACTATTCATTATAAATAAATACATCTCCAGATTCTTTAAACAGTGTGATTCCCTGAAGACACGTCAGGTGCAACTAGCTATTATTAGGACACCTACTCAAGTTATTGCCAGCTACAGGACCTCCTCCATGAATCAAGACACCCACTGTGCCCACTTGGATCTACTAGAGTCCATCAAGGTTCATCCGAACACCATGGTTCTTGGTGATTTTAATTACGCGTCCACTGGCTGAATAAATTACTTGTGCTCAAATTTACTTGCCCAAATGTTCCTTGAGTTCATTAACTCCAACACCCTGGCTGGTAGACTGCCCAACTAGCAGGGCCAACATCTTGGATCTGGTGCTGACCAGTATGGGGGACCACTGTAGCACCCCCACTGTGAGGTCTTCCCTTGTCAGATCTGACCACACATCAGTCTCATTCAAAGTAACTATCACACCAGAGCCCCTCCTTCCCAGCAGCAACTAAACTAAAAACTTTTCCTAAGCAGATTGTATCCTTCTAAGGGATGGTATAAATAGCTTCACTGCACCTCCCCCCTCAGATGTAACTGCAACTATGCTGAGTCCTACACCAATGTTGTATCTTTCGGCTTTTCCCAGTTAGGGGTCGCCACAGTGGAATTCCAGTTTGCTAATGATTGGCCGTAGATTTTTACGTTCCGAGTTGTCAGCCTGACGCACAACCTTCAACAAAGGTACGCCCATTCACGCATGTCTCTGCACAGAAGACACTTTAGCTGAGAATCGAACAGGACAACGTCTTACTGTGAGGCAACAATGCTACCGCAGCACCACCACCACAGTAGTGAGTCTTACACCAATACTTTTTATTAATACTTGTATAACTGCATTGATGAGGCCGTACCTGATAGGTACAAAACAAGCTCTTCAAAGAAGAGCAAACATGCCTGATGGACAACTGCCATTAACAGGCTGTACAATAAGAGGAAGAAATTGGTGTCCACAAGTAAGAAGGAGCATGCCCTAATCTGTAAACATGCTCCAAAGTAAACTATGAATCCAAATTAGCATCCTCAACTAAGGACAACCATAAGGCATTCTTTAGTTACATCCATAGCCTGAAAGGTAAGACCCAGATTTGTGCCGAACTGGTAGATAATGATACCACATATACTGAACCTGTGGACATAGCACACCTGTTAGCTAACAGGTTCTGTGAAAACTTCACTCCCCTGTCCCCACCTCATGTACTCCATGCCAGTCCTTCCACCTGTCCCTCACCTTGTATTGCTAGAGAGCAGGTCGTAAATGTCTCTCTAAGGTCAATAACACAGCATCTATGGTGCCTGATAACATCCGAGGCTGTGTCCTACATGGGTTCCCACAAGACTTAGCAGCACCATTGGGTACTCTTTTCAGTCATAGTCTAAGCACCAGCTTCATCCCAGCTGAATGGAAAATGACCACCATTACCCCTATGCACAAGGGTAGTGTTTCCACTGACCCTAGGAACTATAGACCTATTAGCCTGACTTGCCTTATCTGCAAGTCCATGAAGTGAATCATCACAGACCTTATCAACAAAGATATATATAAGTAATCTCCTGACATTTGACTCTATGCAGTTTAGATTTGTCAAAGGGAGATCATGTCTGTTAAACCTGGTGGACTTCTTTGAGACAGTCACCAGAGCCCTGGACAAGGGGAAAACTGTGCATACAGCCATCTTGGATTTGGCCAAGGCTTTTGACACTATTCCCTACTCAGGCATTATTGACAAACTCACCCAGCTAGGTATCAACCTTATATCTTTAGGTGGGTCACTAACTGGCTCACTGATAGAACCCATACAGTAAAAAATAGGGGAATCTACCTCCAACAGCAGACGTGTAACCAGTGGTCCGCAGGGATCAGTCCTGGGATCTCTACTGTTTGAAATCTATTTCTCTGAAATACAAACAAAAATTAAATGTCTGTGGCTGACAAAGTTTGCTGATGACTGCAAGCTGGGAGCAGTCATAGAATCCCCAAACCATTTCAACATCCTACAAGAGGGCCTTATGCAAACAACTGATTGGTGCCAAAGTCACAGCCTTAAACTCAATGCAAAAAAAATTATTATCATCCTTTTTGATAAGAGCAATGTTCCTCCTAACTACCACATCAATAGAAACACCATAAGTGGGCACTTAGTGGTAAGGGACTTGGGCACACAGGTTGATAGCAGCAACCTTAAACTTTAATCACTATGTCTCCCCAGTCATAAGAAGGGCATTCTGTATTGCTGATCTCATAAGTAAGGGCATTGCCTCCAGGAAAAAAGAAGTTATAACCTCTCTGTAATCTTTCCTGATTAGGCAAATAATTAAGTACAACACCCCTTTTGGTATGTACCTTCCCAGGCACCTACAGCAATTGAAGAGACCACAGAAGTTCCTCACAAGGAGAATTCAAGGTATTCAGCATCTGTCCTATGTATATCAGCTGAAATCACTGTCACTTTACTCCATTTCATACAGACTACTCAGAGGCGATCTGTGCCTTGTGTATAAGGCAATCTCTGACTCAGCTTGTTTGGAAATGCTGCATACCCATAAGTCCAATGGGTCACAGATTACTCGCTATAAAGACCGTAACCTGGTATATGACATTAATAGAACCTGCTGGAGGGACAGGTTTGTCTCTCAAAGGTTAACACACCTGTAGAACAGACTCCCAATTCATGTCAAGCAGCGCAACTCTTTGTCCCTCTTCAAGCACAGTCTAGATGATTGGATGGGTAACCATAAATTCACCCCAGGGATTCCACCTTTGTCTCGCCTGGACAGTGGCAATAGGTGCTAATTGTGGAAACAAGGACAGAACTTGGCTAGGCTTGTAAGGGCCCTCGGGCCATTAGCCTAGTAACATCCTATGATCCCATGATTTATGCCCCTACATCTTGAAAACTGGCTAAGTGCAGGGTAAAAGTGGGGAATGGTAAAATAAACACCCAAAAGAGTGGTCAGTATGTTTTAGTGCATGATACTTTCTCCTTGAAATGTACTACACTGACTAAAATCTTTGCAGATAAAGTGGCTAGATTATAAGACTAAACAATTATTTATTTATTCTTTTATTTTATTTGTGTTTTTTTTCAAATCACTGAAAACTGTGGTCACCAAAAAATACCAAAGAATTATATAATAATTACCTTAAAATAAATACTTTAAATTTGATGGAATTAACAAAGCCTATACAGTTGAATACTTCAGTAAAACAAAGTATTGCAGTTAACTTAGAGGCACTTGCTACTGGATCTATTACACCTCCACTCTTTCTTTAATAAAAAGAAGGTTGAGACTTGATCTTAAAATGCAGTACAGAATAAATGTAGCCATGTTTTTAATTTCTGCTCATTGGACTGCTAAAAATTTGCCATGTCTTTCTAAACTTTTGTATTTATAGTATTTCTGGGAAAATGAATATTTTCCTGTACTGTATGAGACATTTTAAAAAGTCGTTGTTGTTGTGTCTTTTGGCTTTTCCCGGTTAGGGGTTGCCACACCGGAACTCCGGTCCGCTAATGATTGGCAGTAGATTTTTACATGCCGAGTTGCCAGCCCTGGCACACAACCTTCAACGAAGGTATGCCCATTTACGCATGTCTCCAGACAGAAGACGGCCTAGCTGAGAATCAAACGGGACAACGTGTTACTGTGAGGCAACAGCACTACCGCAGCAGCACTACCAGTATAGCTACAAAAGTGCTGGCTGTAAGACTGTTTAAGGTATATATCCTGCACTTAGTGGATGTAGTAAAATTACAAACCTGGCTAAGTCCTGCATTTTAATGCCCTACAGGAAGACATATAATTTTAATGGAATTACTTAAAAGGGATCCATAACGATGAGATTTTTTTCTAAGACTCAAATGCCCACACAAAGGTAGAAACATACTTATTCCAAATGGCACAGAAATGCAGCCCTGATGTTACAGGGGAATTCTATCTTAAACAGGTCAAAAATTTGCACTGTAAATGTTAATTATTTATAAAAAGTGTACAAAAAAGAATAATAATCACTAAATATGTGCAATCATTTTTGGAACATCAGCAAAAAGGAGTGCATTAAATTAGATATTGGTCTTTGTGTTTATGTGTGTTTGTGCACACGTTTGGGAGGCTATTTTTATGTATGGAGCAGTCTTTCCCATGGTTTGAGGAAGACTCAATGTACCGTATGAGATACTGTTCTTCAGGATATGGAGAGCAGACACACAAAGTCAGTTACTAAGCAGCAAGCTAGAGCTTAAGCCAAATGCAAACGGAAATTATTTTTACAAAAAGATATCTGTGATACATGCTTTCTGATTACTGACAATTAAAAAAGTCTTGAATATCAGAGGTAGTCCATGTTGTATAATGTGCTTTCATTAAAACTAACTTCAGCTAAATGAAATTCATTTTAATGTATGTGTGTATTAGTACTTAATCAAGTACTCTAGGCTGTATGAAGTTTTGAGATAAAGATTTTAAACAGTACTCTGTTCAGGGAACATCCATACAATTAAAAAGGGGCTGCCATGCTTAAAAAAAAACAGGCAACTCCACAACAGAGTAAATTAATAAATGGGTACAATAAAGCATTAAGTTTCTTTATTTAGTATGATATGCCATTTATAATTTAATTTTTCTGAATACAAAAACTGCACATTTTGAAAAATAAGTTTCATGAAGATGCACCCTGTAGCTGTGGGAAGCTGAAGTACATTAAGTAAATCTGAGATTATTTCCTGCTCCTGGGTTTCCAGTAATATATGCAAGCACAAACTATTAATAATTAATTTTACATAAAACTATTACTTGAATTTACTACCTTTTAAATGTGTTCCGTTTCTGGTTAACAAGAAGAAATGGGAATGTAATGCACAAGGATGTATGAAAGAAAGAAACTGTTAATATAACTACACACATGGCTTCCTAAGAATACTACCTTCTTCCCTGAAAGAGGTTAAAAAAGGTGTTTTAGATAAATATAATTCTCTTACTGGAGTATAACTAGTCTGGTGCAAAGAACATAGCCTTAAAGATTGAATATAAACTGTGTTGATTTACTTTGCAGACAGAGAGGGAGATTTGCTCTGAAGAACTAAAAGTCCATGTTATGAAGGAATTACAAGGTCAAATTTGGTTTCTGTATTAGTTATTTTTCAAAGTGCATTATTATTTAACTGTTTTTCATAGGTTGTTTTTATAACTTCTTGAACTATGTCATTTTGCAATTTATCACCTTGTTGAAATATAAAATATATTTCTACTAACACCTCTCAACCTCTTAGATCAAGAAATCTGGATGAAGTCAAAAATAATGGGCAGGGGGGGTCAAAGACCCAAACCATGGACAGATTTTAAATATTGCTCTAGTAAACATAGAAAGTTGACAGAATAACAAATTTTGCATTAGCATGCATTTTCTGAAGGACACGATATCTGAAATTCTAATGTCTGTCATTATTTAGTGACTTCAATCCACAATGATTTGCCTGAAAACCATGAATTATATGAGGAACAGATCACAAATATGAGTAAAAAATCTGGACATTCTCTGAAAATCTGGACAGCTGAGAAGTATGTCCCTAGTGTTTGTTTTCTATAACATGCCATTTTTATTACCTGTATTTGAGCTTGCATGTATAATTGGCTGTGGCACTGCAGCAGTTAGCATTGTTGCCTCACAGCAAGAAATTCTCCACTTTGATTCTCGGCTGGAGTGCCTTCTGTGTGGAGTCTGCATGTCCTTCCTGTGGTTGAATGAGTTTTAAAAGACATGCAGGTAGGTGTGTGTGTTTGTGCATGTGTGTACCTTCTGTGAAGGATGGGTGCTGGGCTGGCAACTTGACACCACATAAACTCCACTGCCAATCATTCTGTGGACTGGTGATCTGCTGTGGTGACCCCTAACTGGGAAAAGCCAAAAGACATTGTTATTTGAGTTTGTATGTATGCTACATTTTGAAAAATTTTAAGTCAAAAAGTTTGGAAGGAAATGTAAAGGGTTAAAGTGCAGGCTTTGTGAGAGCACACACACATGCACACACACACACACACACTCACTCACACATACACACACACACACACACACACACACACACACACACACACACACACACACACACACACTCACTTGCAAACATGTAAACAACATGTAAACAGTGTTCTTGTAATGCTCATGCAGTGCTTTTCTTACAGTTTATCTAATACAACAAAGTGTCCTTTACAGTGCTAGAATGCTGTCTATCACCAGTCTTTGGTTCAACAGCCCAGATCCACATTTACTGCATATTGATATTGACGAGGTAACTCCCAGTCCCTAACTCCAAGTCTTCCATTAGTGATCAGTAATGGATGGTCAGTCTACCAATCTTAGTACCTAAGATAAGAAAAAAACATCTACTCATATAAAGCACAACTGGCGTTTACTATTATAAAATGCATAAATAACTCCACTTAACTTCTTTTTCTGTACTTCACAGATTCTGATAATTACCAGTTATGTAACTCAGTGGGATTACCATTCCTACAATAACAGCTCTTTTCATATAGCAGAATGTCATGTGCCTAGACTACCAATGTCTTCCCTGACATTAAATCCTACTCAGCATTATATTCTTTCTTTTCATCACTGCCTCCTTCCTGTTGAGTACAGCTGCCTTTCCTAAAACTATATGGGCTTTGTGACACCCCTGCACTGGCCCAGTAATCAGGAAGCCTCAATCCTCATCACTAGCACCAGTGAGGGATGTACACACTGGGAGGATGACAAGTACACATGCAGTAAAGTACAATTTCCCTTAAGAGCACACAGAGATCACATTCAGTCTGGGGCTGGTTTCTGCCTCTTTCTCCAGATCCCCAATAAGACTCCCCAATGGCACAGCTATAGGGTTAAGATCTCAGCCATGTGGCTAAGCTAAGACCTCCATCACCCTCTCTGTCCAACTGGGGCTTTGTGTCCCTGCCCAAGTAGCTGACACATGCACACACTTTGAGATTTGATTGATGTACAAACACGCACTCACACACACACACACACACACACACACACACACACACACACACACACACACACCTGGGAAAGGCTGGCACAGGTTTGCTAACTATGACCCTTTCTGCCCAGGCTATAAGGTAGTACCAGCTGCCACCAGCTACCCTTACATATCAGCTACTATAAGGCCCACACCAAAGGGTGCCAATCCTACTGAGTAATGTTACTATTATCCAAATGGTAAGTGTGACCAAGACTAAGGCTGCTGGAGTGGCTTATACAGTGTCACCAAATACATATGAAAGTACTCTAAGAGCTTAAATATCTCTAAACAAACCAGCCACAATTAAAATGTTTAAATATATTTTATAATAAATAATAAAAAAAAACAAGACAATACTCAATTCAACACAGTGACTACAGAGTTCAGAATCACAGGAAATATTTTAAAACAACATTGCAGGACTGTCTCAAATAAATACAGAAAACATCTAAACTAATCTTTACTATATTCTTATCTATATCTAAGAGATTACTGTACCCTGATTACTTACTATTAGCAAGCCAAGTGCTGATGAGAGGATGTTTTCAAGACCAAAGACAAATACAAAATGCAAAGTCTGTCTCTGAGAGAGTTCTTAAATTAATAGTCAACATTACTGCTGGGTTAACTTGGATGACATCACTCTTTGTCACCTGACTTCATTTCCGAGGCTAAACAGATACCAACATCTCTGTATCACAAATACTTATCTTTCAGATGTGCAGCTGCTAGGAAGTCACAGAGCAATAAAAACACTTTACTTTGAAACCTATTAATTATTTTTGTTCCATGACAACAGGAAAAAGTTCTAGCTCTAGACATCCTGTCTCCTTACTGCATTAACTAACCTCCTGTAGCAAATCGTAAAACACTTTACTTTTCAACTTATTTTCTTGAAGTTTTGAAGTTAACTCTGTATGTTCCAGATTCTACCAGGTATATAATTTACATACATTTCTTATATAGTTTACATACAGTTCTGTTCTTTCCCAGTAGGGTACACTGTGGTTACATTCTTGAAGCTCAGTACATAACATACAGTTCTAGTATATTTGTAAGACAAGCATATGAATCATATCACTATTCACAAATGACATATTATTTACAAAATTCCAGACAGCTGGACTGGCAGTGTCACATCTCTGTACAAATCATATTAATATTTTCAAGTGACATACAATTATTTACACAATTCCAGATAGCTGGACTGGCAGTATTTCCCTGGTGTCACAGACATATCATACTTTTATAGATAATGTTCAGTTGCATTATTAGTTTCCCAGCTGGAGATAAAGACAAGTACAAAGCCTACTGGAGCCAGATTTATGAAATAAAGAACCTAATTCTAAATGTATATTTCTTTATTGACTGAGCAATAATACTGCAGATGAGCAATTCTAACAGTTAATTCTTTCTGGCATAACTTCACGATTTTCTCCTAGCGTGTAGATTAGAAGAAATAGAACAAAATAAATGGTATTTCTCTTCTCAAAATTACAAGAATATGTCCTTAAATATCTGAATCTAATATTCTTGAAATTCTGAAAAGAGACATACCATTTATTTAATTCTAGTTCCTGAGTACCACTTTATGTTTGCAAGGTTATTTAAAAGGCAGTTCAGCAGTATAAAACAGATTTTAATTTAATTCTTTTAGATTTCTGGTCTGAAGCTGGTCATGACTCAAGGAAAACATGCAAACACCAAACTGAAGAGGAAATCAGAATACAATTAAAACATATTGTAATGAAAATTCACCTCAATATACAAAAGTGAAGAAAGCAATAAAACAATGCAAATTACAAAAATGTAAGGGAAAACAAACTATGCGATAATTAAAATTATTGGGAAAATAAAGTCTGCCTATACAAAGAAGCAGAGAAAATATTATATTAAAGACTCCCATAGACCTTAGTTAAAACATGCAAATAAGAGAGAGTGGAAATAAAACAACAGAAATATAGTTGAAGCAAATGTGTTTTCTTATTTCTTAATTAGGAAATTAGGGAACTACACTGAGTATCTCTCTAATATCCACAATGGGACATATATATATATATATATATATATATATATATATATATATATATATGTATATATGTGTGTGTGTGTGTGTGTGTGTGTGTGTGTGTGTGTGTGTGTGTGCGTGCGTGCGTGTGTGTGTGTATATATATATATATATATATATATATATATATACACACTTCACTGAAATCCCATTTCACTGAAATTCATTTCACTGAGACCAAATCACCTAAAGTTCACAACAATGAAAACTTCATTTCACTGACAGCTTGCAATGTTATATTTCACAAGACAAAATGGGAAACCATAGACAAACTCAGAAAACTAAAGCCTACCTCTTTCCACAACTTAAAAACTATTTATCCTCTTAACAGAAACCAGACAATATAAAACCAAACTAAGTGGGGGGCTACGCTACCCACAGCCCCCAATGTGGGGGGCTGTGCCCCCCACACCACCTCCTAACTATATATACTAACTATAAGTCACACTACAGTGGGGATAAGGGCATATGTCCTTTACTTGCCTCACAGTACCCTACACACTGCCACATCAAGTCTATAGCTTACAATTCAGTGAAATTAATTTTCAGTAATTTGAACTTTAGGTGATTTGGTCTCAGTGAAATGAATGTCAGTGAAGTGAAGCAGACTCATATATATATATATATATATATATATATATATATATATATATATATATATATATGTATATACATTTTTTTTTCATTAACTAAGAGTATTGTTCCAGAAAAGAGAGAGACAAAATCAAAAGATTTTTATCTTTGCAGGTCTGGGTTGAAGACAACTGAAAAATTTTCGCATCTTTTGAGAAGTTTTGAGAGCTCATGGAAGCCAAATTACTGAAACATTTAGGTCCGGGATTAGAATATTATTTGGGGGAAAATGATGAAGAATTCTGTGCAGTATTTTTTATTATATTACACTCCTAAACAATATGTAAGATAAGAAATTTATAAAATAAGACAAGCAAGGATTCCTTTAGATGAAGGCGAAATAAATATCAATTTAAAAATGTAAGAAGTGGGAAAGTTCAAATTAAAAAGAAATCCCACTTAACTCTGAGTAGATACATTGTATACATGTGTTGATATTCTAATGGAGACAATGATATGCAGTCAGATTGACCATGGTTTTAAAAGGACAGGTTGTGGAATTACTTGTGCTATTTCATTTTACTTTTTGATGATGTAATATTTTATATAAATTTTTATTAATATGTCTCTGTGAAAAAACAAGGATTAAATCAATAAAATAATCTCAGTCTAAATCTCCAGATCACCTGGGTTGATTTCTAATATGGCACAGTGTGCTATGTCTGAGGGATAAATGACACCTAGATTTGGACAGAGATCAGGGATTAGGATCATGCTTTGACAACTAGTCTAATACCTGTCAAAGCAGTTGTCAGATAGTTGCCCATATCACAGCTCTGATAGCTGTCACTCAAGTTAACAAACCACACTTTAGTATCCGGGAGATTAAACTTGAAACTTATATTCCCTTGAACAACAGATAATAAAAAGAAAAGTATTTTTTTCTGTAAATCAAGCATGTTTATACCTTTAAGTAAAAATGTTGTTTTAGCATTTGAAAAGGCATGCACAAATGATTTGTATGAAGTATTCCTTAACAATAATTCTAAGGAAAAATGTTATAACTTGAATATGGATGAGCAACAATTCCTTACTGCCCTTGAAATAAACTGAAATATAGTTATTAAACCTGTAGATAAAGAGGGTGGGTTATAAAGGATAAAATATTCAACAGAGAGAACATGCTATTGCTACTATCTGATTTAATGGTCTATGAGAATAGTACTCAAACAACTTTAAGTAAAATCATCTGTAAAGTTAATTTTATATATATATATATATATATATATATATATATATATATATATATATATATATATGTTATGCATCTGAATAGTTATTTGAGCATAGCTTTGTTGAATTTCTTTCACATTCTCAAACCTATTACATTTATTTATGTCACAGTGAGAGGATGGTTATCACTGTCGATATTTTGTTACCTTGAGTGCATACTTAAAGATCATTTAAAAATTTCTCAAAGCTATATTATTGACAGTAACTATTTTTTACAACAATTTTATTAATGGTATCAGCTATGTGAACAACAAATAGGTTATTAATTTGTAATATCAGATGTTGACTCATTATTTATGGTTATACCTAACGATATTGGTATTGATTATGTTAGACAGTATCTGAGTATTTATAGTATCTGAGTATAATAGTAATATTCAAGCAACCTGTGAACCTTTACAGATGGTATTTCTCAATAATGTGTATTTGTTTGATGGGAAGTTATATTAACAAAAACAAGGTGTAGTCGTGAGTAATCCTGTGGCAAAAACTTATGCAAATATTGTCATGACAATATGGGAGAAGGAATATGTTTTTGGAAAAAAAAAATGACATCTTCATTATGTATATTTTTTATAAATTATATGTTGATGATAATATTTATGGTTTGGGGCTGTGATGACACAGAATTACATATGTTCTTGGAGTGTTTAATTAATAGTGTTGGTTTCTTACACTTTAAAAAATCTTTCTCTGTATATGATATCAATTTTCTAGATATTCATATAATAAAATATGATAATGAATTACATACTAGAGTTCATAGAAAGGAAACTAAGAAAGATATATACTTACATAGATCGAGTATGCATTCACAGCATATAATTAATAATATAATATAGATCGAGTATGCATTCACAGCATATAGTTAATAATATATCTAGAGGCCAAATGCTAGGTACAGCTACATTAAATATGAAGGATAAAACACTTGAAAATCAGATGGAAATTCTTAGGAATACATAAAAAATTATGTTGGAATAGATAGGCAGGTTAATGATGGAAAAACAACGTAGATAATAGCATAGGGCTTACCATGCTGTATAATATGCATACTAACATGGTTAAAAGTGTTATTAATGAACAATGGTATATTTTAAGAAGTATTGGAGCATTAGATAGGAGGCATACCTGGGTTTAGCTGCAAAAGATGTATGAATATGAAGCAAAAGTTATGTTATAAGGAATTAGGTAAAATGGATATAAGAAAAATTAGTCAAAGAAAGTGAACATTCCCATGTAGGATCTGCAGTTTTTGAAAATTTATATACAGTAACAATATATTTGTACATCCACCTACAAAACATAGATATAACAGTCATGTATATTCAAATTTTAACTCTATTGTAACTTTATGAATTTAATATATGTCCTTATATGTAATTCCTGTTCAGCTTTCTATGTTGGTAAGACAAACAGGAAGTTAAAAGAAGGAATTTGTGGCCATTAAATATATAAGTGCTACACACGATATTCACTGTTTTAAATGTATGGTGCTTTAACATATAGTTTTTAATTTTAGGGGAGGTGATGTGAAATTAAAAACAGAGTGTATGGAATATCACTGGATAAATGAATTAAGGACAGATAGAAGCCCTGGACTGAATGTTGTAAATAATGTAAAACCTATACTGAGAATGAAACATTTTAGGTAATTAACTTATAAATTAAGTTTTAATTGTATGATTTATTGAATAATTGTATGATTACTGTTGTAGAGTATTTAAGCTAAGAGCTGTTAAACTGGTGTTTTACAACTTGAGAAAGCATTCCGTGAAAGCTTGTTTGCTTGTTATTTTTTAATAAAAGTACTCTACGTGGTTTCTTTTTTTCCATTTTTTGGTTGGAATTCAAACTTCAGTATTTGCCATTGTTGGGTGTGTGCATGGGCTGTGTGCATGCAGATGACTGGCAGCATGTATATGTTTGTGTGTGTGTGTGTGTGTGTGTGTGTGTGTGTGTGTGTGTGTGTGTGTGTGTGTGTGTATCACTGGGGGTTGTGACTATGCATGGTCTGTAGCACCTGAGCTAAGATGGAAAGGTTGGTATGGCATTCATCTGTGCAGTGCATTCTACTTAGGTCATTGCTCCAGTGGGTCTGTGCCAGACTATGAATTATTAAATATCGAGGCAGGACAACTTAACCTACTTAGTGCAGTGCAAATTGTCCCAAATTGCACCTGACTATGAATCCCTACTCATGATTATTTTGTTTGTCCATCCGAATATAAACTGTATTTTTTATTATTTTTTATGGATTACCCTTGTTTGCTCAAAGTTGCAGTGAGTTAGGCCTTCTGCTCTTGCTCTACTGTTTTTTCAAATACCTGCTGAGTGACTACAAAAGATAAGTGATTATTTTCAACTGTTTTCTGTACTTTCTATTAACTAAAATAATATTTGCTGCATATCTGTTGGTTACACCGTGCAAATGTATTTTACTGCATTTTCTAGATTGTCTGCTAAATGAATTCCTCTTACAACTGTAATTACTATTCAACTGCTTGTTTTCTTTATCTTTCTTGTTGCACTTGAAAAACACTAGCATAGACTAGGTTCATGTTTTTGCTGAATCTAGTACTGTTTGTGACCTTTGGAGCTTGTAAAACAGTTAATCTTTTGTTTGGAGAGCCCCACCCATGCCCTTGTGGAAGGAAGGTACAGTTTGGACTGATCTAGCTAGAGTTACTCTTGCAAGGCTCTATTTAGGGCATTTTGATTTGATAATTTAAACTTTGGCTGTTTCCTGCTATTTTGCTTTAATAAGCCTCTGTTTGAACCGGTTTGTGCTTGTTTGAGTCTGTTTGTGCATCTTGCAGAATTGCCTTTTTAGGCAACGTCACAAGGACAAAATTCAAGATGTAAACATTTCATCAAAAACAAAACCTCAAGGTTACGCTTCTAAATGATAGGAGTCTTAGCATGAAACTACACTTACTGGAAGCAGTCCTTACCTAGGAAGATGCTGACATCTGTGCAGTCACGGAGACCTGGTTCAAGGCAGTGGAGAGCACCACAGCCATACCGGTTTACACCTCCTACCACACATTTAGACCACGAATGGAAGGCATGGAAAGTAAAGCAGGTGGAGTATCACTATTCATTATAAATAAATACATCTCCAGATTCTTTAAACAGTGTGATTCCCTGAAGACACGTCAGGTGCAACTAGCTATTATTAGGACACCTACTCAAGTTATTGCCAGCTACAGGACCTCCTCCATGAATCAAGACACCCACTGTGCCCACTTGGATCTACTAGAGTCCATCAAGGTTCATCCGAACACCATGGTTCTTGGTGATTTTAATTACGCGTCCATTGGCTGAATAAATTACTTGTGCTCAAACTTACTTGCCCAAATGTTCCTTGAGTTCATTAACTCCAACACCCTGGCTGGTAGACTGCCCAACTAGCAGGGCCAACATCTTGGATCTGGTGCTGACCAGTATGGGGGACCACTGTAGCACCCCCACTGTGAGGTCTTCCCTTGTCAGATCTGACCACACATCAGTCTCATTCAAAGTAACTATCACACCAGAGCCCCTCCTTCCCAGCAGCAACTAAACTAAAAACTTTTCCTAAGCAGATTGTATCCTTCTAAGGGATGGTATAAATAGCTTCACTGCACCTCCCCCCTCAGATGTAACTGCAACTATGCTGAGTCCTACACCAATGTTGTATCTTTCGGCTTTTCCCAGTTAGGGGTCGCCACAGTGGAATTCCAGTTTGCTAATGATTGGCCGTAGATTTTTATGTTCCGAGTTGTCAGCCTGACGCACAACCTTCAACAAAGGTACGCCCATTCACGCATGTCTCCGCACAGAAGACACTTTAGCTGAGAATCGAACAGGACAACGTCTTACTGTGAGGCAACAATGCTACCGCAGCACCACCACCGCAGTAGTGAGTCTTACACCAATACTTTTTATTAATACTTGTATAACTGCATTGATGAGGCCGTACCTGATAGGTACAAAACAAGCTCTTCAAAGAAGAGCAAACATGCCTGATGGACAACTGCCATTAACAGGCTGTACAATAAGAGGAAGAAATTGGTGTCCACAAGTAAGAAGGAGCGTGCCCTAATCTGTAAACATGCTCCAAAGTAAACTATGAATCCAAATTAGCATCCTCAACTAAGGACAACCATAAGGCATTCGTTAGTTACATCCATAGCCTGAAAGGTAAGACCCAGATTTGTGCCGAACTGGTAGATAATAATACCACGTATACTGAACCTGTGGACATAGCACACCTGTTAGCTAACAGGTTCTGTGAAAACTTCACTCCCCTGTCCCCACCTCATGTACTCCATGCCAGTCCTTCCACCTGTCCCTCACCTTGTATTGCTAGAGAGCAGGTCGTAAATGTCTCTCTAACACAGCATCTATGGTGCCTGATAACATCCGAGGCTGTGTCCTACATGGGTTCCCACAAGACTTAGCAGCACCATTGGGTACTCTTTTCAGTCATAGTCTAAGCACCAGCTTCATCGCAGCTGAATGGAAAATGACCACCATTACCCCTATGCACAAGAGTAGTGTTTCCACTGACCCTAGGAACTATAGATCTATTAGCCTGACTTGCCTTATCTGCAAGTCCATGAAGTGAATCATCACAGACCTTATCAACAAAGATATATATAAGTAATCTCCTGACATTTGACTCTATGCAGTTTAGATTTGTCAAAGGGAGATCATGTCTGTTAAACCTGGTGGACTTCTTTGAGACAGTCACCAGAGCCCTGGACAAGGGGAAAACTGTGCATACAGCCATCTTGGATTTGGCCAAGGCTTTTGACACTATTCCCTACTCAGGCATTATTGACAAACTCACCCAGCTAGGTATCAACCTTATATCTTTAGGTGGGTCACTAACTGGCTCACTGATAGAACCCATACAGTAAAAAATAGGGGAATCTACCTCCAACAGCAGACGTGTAACCAGTGGTCCACAGGGATCAGTCCTGGGATCTCTACTGTTTGAAATCTATTTCTCTGAAGTACAAACAAAAACTAAATGTCTATGGCTGACAAAGTTTGCTGATGACTGCAAACTGGGAGCAGTCATAGAATCCCCAAACCATTTCAACATCCTACAAGAGGGCCTTATGCAAACAACTGATTGGTGCCAAAGTCACAGCCTTAAACTCAATGCAAAAAAAATTATTATCATCCTTTTTGATAAGAGCAATGTTCCTCCTAACTACCACATCAATAGAAACACCATAAGTGGGCACTTAGTGGTAAGGGACTTGGGCACACAGGTTGATAGCAGCAACCTTAAACTTTAATCACTATGTCTCCCCAGTCATAAGAAGGGCATTCTGTATTGCTGATCTCATAAGTAAGGGCATTGCCTCCAGGAAAAAAGAAGTTATAACCTCTCTGTAATCTTCCCTGATTAGGCAAATAATTAAGTACAACACCCCTTTTGGTATGTACCTTCCCAGGCACCTACAGCAATTGAAGAGACCACAGAAGTTCCTCACAAGGAGAATTCAAGGTATTCAGCATCTGTCCTATGTATATCAGCTGAAATCACTGTCACTTTACTCCATTTCATACAGACTACTCAGAGGCGATCTGTGCCTTGTGTATAAGGCAATCTCTGACTCAGCTTGTTTGGAAATGCTGCATACCCATAAGTCCAATGGGTCACAGATTACTCGCTATAAAGACCGTAACCTGGTATATGACATTAATAGAACCTGCTGGAGGGACAGGTTTGTCTCTCAAAGGTTAACACACCTGTAGAACAGACTCCCAATTCATGTCAAGCAGCGCAACTCTTTGTCCCTCTTCAAGCACAGTCTAGATGATTGGATGGGCAACCATAAATTCACCCCAGGGATTCCACCTTTGTCTCGCCTGGACAGTGGCAATAGGTGCTAATTGTGGAAACAAGGACAGAACTTGGCTAGGCTTATAAGGGCCCTCGGGCAATTAGCCTAGTAACATCCTATGATCCCATGATTTATGCCCCTACATGTTGAAAACTGGCTAAGTGCAGGGTAAAAGTGGGGAATGGTAAAATAAACACCCAAAAGAGTGGTCAGTATGTTTTAGTGCATGATACTTTCTCCTTGAAATGTACTACACTGACTAAAATCTTTGCAGATAAAGTGGCTGGATTATAAGACTACATAATTATTTATTTATTCTTTTATTTTATTTGTGTTTTTTTTCAAATCACTGAAAACTGTGGTCACCAAAAAATACCAAAGAATTATATAATAATTACCTTAAAATAAATACTTTAAATTTGATGGAATTAACAAAGCCTATACAGTTGAATACTTCAGTAAAACAAAGTATTGCAGTTAACTTAGAGGCACTTGCTACTGGATCTATTACACCTCCACTCTTTCTTTAATAAAAAGAAGGTTGAGACTTGATCTTAAAATGCAGTACAGAATAAATGTAGCCATGTTTTTAATTTCTGCTCATTGGACTGCTAAAAATTTGCCATGTCTTTCTAAACTTTTGTATTTATAGTATTTCTGGGAAAATGAATATTTTCCTGTACTGTATGAGACATTTTAAAAAGTCATTGTTGTTGTGTCTTTTGGCTTTTCCCGGTTAGGGGTTGCCACACCGGAACTCCGGTCCGCTAATGATTGGCAGTAGATTTTTACATGCCGAGTTGCCAGCCCTGACACACAACCTTCAACGAAGGTATGCCCATTTATGCATGTCTCCAGACAGAAGACGGTCTAGCTGAGAATCAAACGGGACAACGTGTTACTGTGAGGCAACAGCACTACCGCAGCAGCACCACCAGTATAGCTACAAAAGTGCTGGCTGTAAGACTGTTTAAGGTATATATCCTGCACTTAGTGGATGTAGTAAAATTACAAACCTGGCTAAGTCCTGCATTTGAATGTCCTACAGGAAGACATATAATTTTAATGGAATTACTTAAAAGGGATCCATAACGATGAGATTTTTTTCTAAGACTCAAATGCCCACACAAAGGTAGAAACATACTTATTCCAAATGGCACAGAAATGCAGCCCTGATGTTACAGGGGAATTCTATCTTAAACAGATCAAAAATTTGCACTGTAAATGTTAATTATTTATAAAAAGTGTGCAAAAAAGAATAATAATCACTAAATATGTGCAATCATTTTTGGAACATCAGCAAAAAGGAGTGCATTAAATTAGATATTGGTCTTTGTGTTTATGTGTGTTTGTGCACACGTTTGGGAGGCTATTTTTATGTATGGAGCAGTCTTTCCCATGGTTTGAGGAAGACTCAATGTACAGTATGAGATACTGTTCTTCAGGATATGGAGAGCAGACACACAAAGTCAGTTATTAAGCAGCAAGCTAGAGCTTAAACCAAATGCAAACGAAAATTATTTTTACAAAAAGATATCTGTGATACATGCTTTCTGATTACTGACAATTAAAAAAGTCTTGAATATCAGAGGTAGTCCATGTTGTATAATGTGCTTTCATTAAAACTAACTTCAGCTAAATGAAATTCATTTTAATGTATGTGTGTATTAGTACTTAATCAAGTACTCTAGGCTGTATGAAGTTTTGAGATAAAGATTTTAAACAGTACTCTGTTCAGGGAACATCCATACAATTAAAAAGGGGCTGCCATGCTTAAAAAAAAACAGGCAACTCCACAACAGAGTAAATTAATAAATGGGTACAATAAAGCATTAAGCTTCTTTATTTAGTATGATATGCCATTTATAATTTAATTTTTCTGAATACAAAAACTGCACATTTTGAAAAATAAGTTTCATGAAGATGCACCCTGTAGCTGTGGGAAGCTGAAGTACATTAAGTAAATCTGAGATTATTTCCTGCTCCTGGGTTTCCAGTAATATATGCAAGCACAAACTATTAATAATTAATTTTACATAAAACTATTACTTGAATTTACTACCTTTTAAATGTGTTCCGTTTCTGGTTAACAAGAAGAAATGGGAATGTAATGCACAAGGATGTATGAAAGAAAGAAACTGTTAATATAACTACACACATGGCTTCCTAAGAATACTACCTTCTTCCCTGAAAGAGGTTAAAAAAGGTGTTTTAGATAAATATAATTCTCTTACTGGAGTAGAACTAGTCTGGTGCAGAGAACATAGCCTTAAAGATTGAATATAAACTGTGTTGATTTACTTTGCAGACAGAGATGGAGATTTGCTCTGAAGAACTAAAAGTCCATGTTATGAAGGAATTACAAGGTCAAATTTGGTTTCTGTATTAGTTATTTTTCAAAGTGCATTATTATTTAACTGTTTTTCATAGGTTGTTTTTATAACTTCTTGAACTATGTCATTTTGCAATTTATCACCTTGTTGAAATATAAAATATATTTCTACTAACACCTCTCAACCTCTTAGATCAAGAAATCTGGATGAAGTCAAAAATAATGGGCAGGGGGGGTCAAAGACCCAAACCATGGACAGATTTTAAATATTGCTCTAGTAAACATAGAAAGTTGACAGAATAACAAATTTTGCATTAGCATGCATTTTCTGAAGGACACGATATCTGAAATTCTAATGTCTGTCATTATTTAGTGACTTCAATCCACAATGATTTGCCTGAAAACCATGAATTATATGAGGAACAGATCACAAATATGAGTAAAAAATCTGGACATTCTCTGAAAATCTGGACAGCTGAGAAGTATGTCCCTAGTGTTTGTTTTCTATAACATGCCATTTTTATTACCTGTATTTGAGCTTGCATGTATAATTGGCTGTGGCACTGCAGCAGTTAGCATTGTTGCCTCACAGCAAGAAATTCTCCACTTTGATTCTCGGCTGGAGTGCCTTCTGTGTGGAGTCTGCATGTCCTTCCTGTGGTTGAATGAGTTTTAAAAGACATGCAGGTAGGTGTGTGTGTTTGTGCATGTGTGTACCTTCTGTGAAGGATGGGTGCTGGGCTGGCAACTTGACACCGCATAAACACCACTGCCAATCATTCTGTGGACTGGTGATCTGCTGTGGTGACCCCTAACTGGGAAAAGCCAAAAGACATTGTTATTTGAGTTTGTATGTATGCTACATTTTGAAAAATTTTAAGTCAAAAAGTTTGGAAGGAAATGTAAAGGGTTAAAGTGCAGGCTTTGTGAGAGCACACACACATGCACACACACACACACACACACTCACACATACACACACACACACACACACACACACACACACACACACACACACACACACACACACACACACACACACTCACTTGCAAACATGTAAACAACATGTAAACAGTGTTCTTGTAATGCTCATGCAGTGCTTTTCTTACAGTTTATCTAATACAACAAAGTGTCCTTTACAGTGCTAGAATGCTGTCTATCACCAGTCTTTGGTTCAACAGCCCAGATCCACATTTACTGCATATTGATATTGACGAGGTAACTCCCAGTCCCTAACTCCAAGTCTTCCATTAGTGATCAGTAATGGATGGTCAGTCTACCAATCTTAGTACCTAAGATAAGAAAAAAACATCTACTCATATAAAGCACAACTGGCGTTTACTATTATAAAATGCATAAATAACTCCACTTAACTTCTTTTTCTGTACTTCACAGATTCTGATAATTACCAGTTATGTAACTCAGTGGGATTACCATTCCTACAATAACAGCTCTTTTCATATAGCAGAATGTCATGTGCCTAGACTACCAATGTCTTCCCTGACATTAAATCCTACTCAGCATTATATTCTTTCTTTTCATCACTGCCTCCTTCCTGTTGAGTACAGCTGCCTTTCCTAAAACTATATGGGCTTTGTGACACCCCTGCACTGGCCCAGTAATCAGGAAGCCTCAATCCTCATCACTAGCACCAGTGAGGGATGTACACACTGGGAAGATGACAAGTACACATGCAGTAAAGTACAATTTCCCTTAAGAGCACACAGAGATCACATTCAGTCTGGGGCTGGTTTCTGCCTCTTTCTCCAGATCCCCAATAAGACTCCCCAATGGCACAGCTATAGGGTTAAGATCTCAGCCATGTGGCTAAGCTAAGACCTCCATCACCCTCTCTGTCCAACCGGGGCTTTGTGTCCCTGCCCAAGTAGCTGACACATGCACACACTTTGAGATTTGATTGATGTACAAACACGCACTCACACACACACACACACACACACACACACACACACACACACACACACACACACACCTGGGAAAGGCTGGCACAGGTTTGCTAACTATGACCCTTTCTGCCCAGGCTATAAGGTAGTACCAGCTGCCACCAGCTACCCTTACATATCAGCTACTATAAGGCCCACACCAAAGGGTGCCAATCCTACTGAGTAATGTTACTATTATCCAAATGGTAAGTGTGACCAAGACTAAGGCTGCTGGAGTGGCTTATACAGTGTCACCAAATACATATGAAAGTACTCTAAGAGCTTAAATATCTCTAAACAAACCAGCCACAATTAAAATGTTTAAATATATTTTATAATAAATAATAAAAAAAAACAAGACAATACTCAATTCAACACAGTGACTACAGAGTTCAGAATCACAGGAAATATTTTAAAACAACATTGCAGGACTGTCTCAAATAAATACAGAAAACATCTAAACTAATCTTTACTATATTCTTATCTATATCTAAGAGATTACTGTACCCTGATTACTTACTATTAGCAAGCCAAGTGCTGATAAGAGGATGTTTTCAAGACCAAAGACAAATACAAAATGCAAAGTCTGTCTCTGAGAGAGTTCTTAAATTAATAGTCAACATTACTGCTGGGTTAACTTGGATGACATCACTCTTTGTCACCTGACTTCATTTCCGAGGCTAAACAGATACCAACATCTCTGTATCACAAATACTTATCTTTCAGATGTGCAGCTGCTAGGAAGTCACAGAGCAATAAAAACACTTTACTTTGAAACCTATTAATTATTTTTGTTCCATGACAACAGGAAAAAGTTCTAGCTCTAGACATCCTGTCTCCTTACTGCATTAACTAACCTCCTGTAGCAAATCGTAAAACACTTTACTTTTCAACTTATTTTCTTGAAGTTTTGAAGTTAACTCTGTATGTTCCAGATTCTACCAGGTATATAATTTACATACATTTCTTATATAGTTTACATACATTTCTGTTCTTTCCCAGTAGGGTACACTGTGGTTACATTCTTGAAGCTCAGTACATAACATACAGTTCTAGTATATTTGTAAGACAAGCATATGAATCATATCACTATTCACAAATGACATATTATTTACAAAATTCCAGACAGCTGGACTGGCAGTGTCACATCTCTGTACAAATCATATTAATATTTTCAAGTGACATACAATTATTTACACAATTCCAGATAGCTGGACTGGCAGTATTTCCCTGGTGTCACAGACATATCATACTTTATATATAATGTTCAGTTGCATTATTAGTTTCCCAGCTGGAGATAAAGACAAGTACAAAGCCTACTGGAGCCAGATTTATGAAATAAAGAACCTAATTCTAAATGTATATTTCTTTATTGACTGAGCAATAATACTGCAGATGAGCAATTCTAACAGTTAATTCTTTCTGGCATAACTTCACGATTTTCTCCTAGCGTGTAGATTAGAAGAAATAGAACAAAATAAATGGTATTTCTCTTCTCAAAATTACAAGAATATGTCCTTAAATATCTGAATCTAATATTCTTGAAATTCTGAAAAGAGACATACCATTTATTTAATTCTAGTTCCTGAGTACCACTTTATGTTTGCAAGGTTATTTAAAAGGCAGTTCAGCAGTATAAAACAGATTTTAATTTAATTCTTTTAGATTTCTGGTCTGAAGCTGGTCATGACACTTTATTTGTGCTCCACTGTTCATTAGTGTTTGCATAATGCCTTCAGTTCGATTTATTTTTTTAAATACCTGATCCTGGCATACTTTGGAATATAAAATAAGTCTTGATATTTTTTTTTCAGAACGGATTATATGCATCTGTTAGAAGAGCAGATTTGTCATGAATGAAGCAATGTGATATGCTCTATGTAGCAGTTGTGGTTCAAGAAAGAAAGATTTCTTTACAGGTTGTATTAAGTTCATGGGTGTAGTGTGCATATTGAAAAGGCTTTCCTAGCAGGGTTGCTAGATATTAGCACCTCAGGAACATTTTAATTACATGATCATGCAGCATTAAATGTATAGGCGATAGGTGCTACATATAGCCACAGAATACTACATATACCACATTTAGTGTGGCAGTCGTCAGCAGACACTAGGCTGTAGTTTAGCAATGTGGAGTTTTCTGATTATAACTCAACAAATATATGTTTTTCTGAAACTGCCACATCAAGGAAATATGTCATTCCCCAAAATGTGTTAATTTTGGAGATGGTTATATTACTGAGGGGACAGAGAGGATCTCCTCTTACATGGAAGAAGGGAATAGATTCTAGACTACCATAAAAGTATTTTTGTGTGATTTTGTATGTATTTGGTGAAGTGTTTCAGTGAACTGTGTTCATCACAGTGGTACTTACTTAATTTTCTTTTGATCCACTGACTAAACGTTATCTCTAGGTTTTTATTGTTTTGGGAAAGTATGACAGACATGGTCCATACACTTTTACTGAAATGTATTACCATGGCTTACAAAGTGACAGAATGACTTGTAGTTAAGGTTGTACTATACCAGATAAAGAAATTAATTTATACTTATGGCTATGGCTCTTTATACATATTATACAAAACTTAGTAAAGACACAACAGCAGAGAAAAATTGCATTTTTTTCTTCTAAAACATATTATGTTACAGAAAACTGCTGATTTATTTATTCTACAAAATTATAGCATCACATTATAACACAAAACTATGCTCATATTTTCATGATGCTGAATTCTTACCTGCCATGGCTGGAAATCATGTTTTAATGCACATGAGCCATTATCAAATGGCCCTTCTCCATGTCTGCATGAAATCATGTCATGTAATGCATGCGCAAAAGCATATATGGCATTATAGACATTATATGTATTTCTTAATTCAGTGAGTTCAAAAAAATCCAGCTTCATGCCCTGTAGTGTTTCATTTCCTACACAGAAATTTAATTCTTTGGTCAAGGTCTTATTTGATTTATCTGGGATCTGCAACTTACAGTTAAAAACAAGTTCCCAAAAGTTTTTCAGAAATATATCATCTGGATTCTTATAGGGATTAAGATTATAAATGTATTCCTTGAATCCCAGAACATCTCCTCTTCTAACCAGAATGCCAAGCGTTCCTTGTAATGTTCTCAAAAACTCATTTTTAGAAAACAGATAAGGCTCAGACCAGCCATCACTGGCTACCCAGACTTTTCCCATCACATTGTTCTGTACAGTCACCTCCATGAAAGAGTAGAGGTCAAAATCATTGGCAAAGATCACTATCACATTAGCAGAAGATTTCTTAATTGTTTCACTTATAAGATGAGTCTTCTTTTCAGAGTACACTGCAGGTATTGTTTCAAAAAAAGCAATGCAAGCTCCTCCTTTGAGAAGTTCTTCTTTTACTTGAAGGCTGCCTTGTAGGCCATAGTCACTGCTGTCAGACAGAAGTCCGACCCATGTCCAACCAAAATATAGAACTAAGTGGGCTATACAAATAGACTGGAAGAGATCCATTGGAACTGTTCTGAGAAAAGATGGGAACTGATTTTTATCACTTAAAGTCATAACAGTTGCTTCATGACTTATCTAAAAGAAATATTTCAAACCTGTTTTAGAATGGATGGATATAATTTATGATAACACTACACTACACATTTATTATAATATTATAATATCATTGTTAGCACATTCTAAATAATGGATACATTTTAATGAACAAATTGTTTCTATGTATAACTGTAACTTCCCAATGCAGCAGTGTTTTAAAATGGTCATATTAATTGTTACATAAATTGATAAATATGCCAGCATCATCAATAGCAAAGGATGAAGAGGCTCCACTGTTAGCCTCAAGTCAAACTGTCCAACTCCCAGTTATTCAAACCTATATCCCTGAAAGAACCCCTAAATTAAAAAAAAAAAAAACATTAACCCTTTGTGAAGTACTTTGCCTCCACATTCCATAACTATATATACAACTTTCAAAATCAAAGGATCTTGGTACAGGTTATACTTACCAGAGAACTTCAGGAAGTAAGTCAAATTAATACAGCTGATAAAACAACTGCTTCATGATTTTTGATTAAAATAAAGAAAATGCAGTGAAAGGCTTTCAGAATATGTTTCACAGGGTCCCCTTCATATAACTGAAGTTCCACTTGCCTGACTTCCATAAGACTGAACCAAAAACACCGACAGTACAAAACACTGACTGCTCAGAACACTGATGTGTAACTGATGGTAAGTAACTGCTTGGCAAGCATGTTGACCTTTGCCCCTTACCTCCATGGTAGTGTGATCTCGGAGTTGGTATATTTAGTTGGGGCGGAGTGGGGAGTGAAGCCCCCCACATGGGTATATTTTGTTTGCTTCCCTTGTATTGTGCTTGTGGGTTGGCCAACAGGTTACTCACTGTTAGTTACATGTCGGTGTTCTGACCAGTCAGTGTTCTGTACTTATGGTGGTCTCGGCTCGATGTTATGAGTGTGTGAAGAAGTGTGCCATACAGACACACATTGATAAATGATTCTGCTTCTCCTTGTGTGAGACTAAGTATGGGTTAAATATAACAAAACCCTGCTGCCACATAATACCTTATGGATCCAATCTGTTATGAGAATCACTCTCATATTCTGCTTTGTAAGTTACACCATCCTATGAGTGAGTGTTAACAGACAGCAGATTATACATGGGAATGGAAGACCATATGAAATAACCATAGCAATGTCACGGCCTAGTTATTCCACAAAACATATGGTACCACTGAGCTAAAGAATACACTTTTGCAGGTTTAATATTTTTATTGTACCAACAACTAAAGCATGAGGGTGGGCATAATGGTTAAGGTGTTTACCTTAGAGACACAAAGTGCAGGGTTTGATTCTCAAATGGGATAATTAGCTGGATTTAAAATGACCCACAAGAACAGTTAGCCTAGTACTAACCTATGAATCTAAGACAAGATTAGGAAGTCATTTTAATGGAATATCAGAAATTCAAGCTGGGTCTTGCACCCCATGTCTCTGATAGAGGCAGACAGTAATGCCCAAACTAACATACCCCCAATATAACTTCTAGTAATTTCCTAACTTACATAACCCCTCCTAATAAATTCCCATGATACATAAAGACATGATGGGGTAGATTGCATAGCTAGGCTTATAAAGGCCCTAGTTGTTGTTAGGCTAGTATACACCTATGAACTTATAAAAATATTATACCCAAAATGTCAATAAAAATAAAAAATAAGTGCATTATATCAGATCAGACAATAAGCTTGTTTTAATAATGGCATTCTTAATAAGGACATCTTCTGAAATATCCTTACACTGTTAACATCTTTCCATTTGTAACAGAGAAAATATCTCATCAATTCATATTTATTATAACATTTTTTCCTACGGATACTGTTGAAATACTTCCAGAGAAAATTCTCTCTTAAAAGTAGTGAATATTTTTTAATCTAACAATACATTTACCAGATCTTCCTGTACCTTCTCACCATGTTGACAGGGTTTCAAATAATTTATTATCTTGCTTTGTGAAATGCTATGCACTTTGTTACTGAATAATATGTATTTAAACAACTATAAGTGACATCTGCACATAGTTTTGAAATGTATAATGCCTGCACTTAAAATTAATATCTAATAACCAGCAATACAAAGGTAGAGAAATAATGGTGACTCAATAGCTTTTTATCTTTTTCATAATAAGAAAGACATCATTTGTATTCTAATTGTAACTTTATATTCTGAGAAAATATATATATAGCTTTTCACATAGTTTCCATAATTTGTTAAAACAATGTTGGAATAAAAGATTTTTTTCACTTATGGTAACCAGTGGCATATTTTCTGCAATTTGATTTTTCTTATGGCACATACAATACATAATAGGTTATGAAAAAATACTCCTGGAAAACCACAAGAACCAACAAACTGGACTGAAAGATGCAGAAGAACAGAATAAAATCCACACAATGTTAGCATAATAAAAACTTTTAATCCACGCTTTCGTAACCAGACTTCTTTAGAATAAAATATACATTTTTCACATCACATTTAAAAACAGTTTTGAAATGCCTCTGCACCAATAAACACATCTTTCCATTTAAACAGTTACACAATTAATCAATATAATTTCAAAGCTCAGGAAGTTATTTTCTTATATAGACTCTATTATCTTTCAAAAATCATTTAATGTTAACAGCATCATTTATACCATTTTTTTTGTCTGAATTTAATCTAATTTGCCATAAAGCCTCCTTTTGTTCAAGATTTGTTTTGAAATTGCCACCCCTAAAATTATGACTTCCTTGCTCCAGCACAGAAAACAAAAAAAATTTGTACATCAGACAGGTGATAGTGTGCTTGTAGAAAGCATTTTTCTTGTCTTGTTTTCTAATATTGTAATAATGTTCCTTTATTCTAGTGCATAAGGCTCTTGTAGTCATATAATTTCAAAACAAATCTTGAACAAAAGGAGGCTTTATGCCAAATTAGATTAAATTCAGACAAAAAACCTGGTATAAATGACACTGCTAACATTAAATGTTTTTTGAAAGACCGTAGAGTCTTTATAAGGAAATAACTTCCTGAGCATTGAAATTTTATTGTTTAATTGTGTAATTGTTAAGTGGAAAGATGTGTTTATTGGTGCAAAACTGTTTTTACATAATAGGTTACCCTGGAGCCTAGATTAATCTATTCCACTTGTTGATGATATTGCAGTTTTTATGTATCTACAGCTGACAGAGTTCAAACTTCCATTTCAAAGTTTGGGAAAAGAGTTAGGTAATTTAACAGTTTCTGAACAAATTATCAATTTGATTAATCAATTCAATATTTTTACCTGGCAGACCTCAAATATTCTCTGTAAATATTTTGATATTTAGCTTAACATGTGTAAACAGTTTATACAAAACTGCTTAACAGTCGACATCAAACCATATTAATATATATCAAAGTCCTGATAAAACCTTGTAACACAATTTATATATATATATATATATATATATATATATATATATATATATATATGGGTCTTATTTATTTTATCGACAGTACGGTTCATCGAACCGTACTTTGTCAAAATTACTTTAGCGAAAGTGCATTTTGTCGAACATGCACTTTCGCTAAAGTAAACAAATAAAAAGGAAAACATGCAGTTTGCATGTTACCCTAGTTGTACATCAACGTATACTGTTGATGTACAATTAAGGAAAGTTTTGCTGAGATTGTAGTATAGTGGGGGTAAGGGAATATTCCCTTTTCCCCACTGTAGTACAATCTCGGTGTGAGAATATTAAAGTGGGGCTGCATAACACTGTTTAGTGTGTTATTTTACTTTTTTAGTTAGTTTTTGTTTTTTTATTCCATGAAAGTGCATTTTCAATGGAATGCACTTTCGAGGAAGTAAGTTCGAGGAAGCACAGTTCGATGAACCGTACTTTCGATTTAAAAACGTAGATCCATATGTATGTGTGTATATATATATATATATATATATATATATATATCTGGGTCTACTTAAGTAGAGCAAAAGTTAATTTACCCGACTTTCAGATAGCCGAGACTAAAAGACCGACAACCGCAGAACACCAACATCTCATAACACAGACTTCCCATTCCAGGTAAGTAACCTCTTGGTCATCCAGAAAAAATAGTAAAACCAAAGGAAAGTAAACCCACCCATGTGAAGAGGCTTTGCCCCCCACACCCCTTAACTAAATATACCAACTCCGAGATCGCACTACTGCGGGGGTAAGGGGCAAATTTCAACAGGTGGCCAAGCGCTTACTTACCTGAAGTGGGAAGTCGGTGTTCCAGGATATCAGTGTTCTGCTGTTATTGGCCTTTTCGTCTCGGTTATCTGAAAGTCAGGTTAGTGAACTTTCGGTCTACTGAAGTAGACCCATATACATATATATATTTATATGGGTCTACTTCTGTACACCAAATTTACAGTTCACTGAAACTGAAAAGAATGAGTCCACACTGCCAAAACAACATTTCCATGAAACTACAAACTGCTGAACCACAGAACACTGAACAAGGCAGTATGCTACCAGTTCCAGATCTTACCTTTTCCACGATGTAGTGTGATCTCGGAGTTCATATATAAAATATACAGGGGGGGTGAGGGGTGCAGCCCCCCACATGGGGGATGCAGCGGGGCTTGCCCAACTGCAAAATGTCAAGAATGGTAAGTGTTTAGTGTATATGTTACAATCATGTTCGTTTACTGTTGCTTCAGTGTTTTGAGTTTTGGTAAAGTGTTTTTTCGGATAAGTGATTTTTCGGCAGTTTAGTCTCGGCTAAATAAGTTTTGGTGATATATATATATATATATATATATATATATATATATATACACATCTATATATATAGGTCTACTGCTTTACATCGACTTTGCACTAACTCAAAATTTACTTTGCCGAGCACACTTAACAGAAAACACACTAAAGCAAGAGTTCAGATAACCGAAATTCACAACATCGAAATGTACGTAGGCGAATCCAGTAGGTAATTCCCCAGTGAATATATCCAAACACTTAAACACCGTGCCCATTTCCCAACAACTATTTCAGTGTAACATCAAATCAAATAGAAAGTAACACCAAGTGGTAAATCTCCCAAATAAATGCCAGAGTTTTCTTTACATTTTCAATAAACTAGCAATAGCCGTGACATACTCCAAGGATGCGTAATTGTCTTTTCAAGAAAATATAGTTTTAAAATTGTTTCTCTCACCGTAAAAGAGCCTGTTTCTTAGGGGAAGGTAGACAAGAAGCACTCATTCATACAACTAACTCGTCTACCCTGTTTTGTTCTCTGACAATACCACACATCACTGTATATAAGTCAGAGACATGTTTCCCTGTTAAACATTTAAATCGGTGATGCCATGCCTCAACAGATTTCTGGGTCCTTGGCAAGAATAAATCATTCAAAACCAAGATGTTCCAAAACTGAATTGGGAATAAAGGTGGAAATCTAAACTGATCTAGTTGAAAATGCCCCCAGTTTCCCCAAAACATACCATTCAGAGAAAAAATTAAGTAGCTCTTTCCCTTCACTTGGAAACACTTCTTTTAATCCAGTAAATGTACTAATGACATCCTTTTCTGGAAGAAACGCTAGTGCAGCTAATTTTTTTACTGACTTTTGAAATGTTTAACTGGAGTTGTACAATGAACCGAGACCCAATGTCTGAACCTTTCTCCAAATATTTCTCCAGAAATGGAAAAAGCAACCCTTACACTGAACATTAGTAACATTCATTCTTATACGTTTAACTGTAGCTACTTCAAAATCACATAAGATATAGCTAACATCACAACGTAACCCTTGGACATCCAGCAAACTAAACAGGCAGTGCCACAGAAAAGTATATGACTTTAATGATTTTTTAGTCATTAAGCAAAACACTAATGGCACAGTTTTATTATATGCTCCTTACTTTACCATTCCATGAATAGTACAGAGCTACTGACAAGCAGTTCCTCTAACAAAATAAGTTCCATCCATCAACCATATGTCAGAACCAGCTAAGTCCTCTAAGTTCTTCTTTGTACTAAAGACAACCACAACATTATCAGTACTGACATCGGACATCCTTCTTTGAATAAAGCTACCTGCCTTCAAAGGGAAATCTTCCACATTTAAGTTTACTAGAGTTAAATCATTACGTGAACCTATTCCAGCACACTTCAGTCGAGCTCTCCTTACTTGTTGTAGCAATGCTCATCGGCTAGGAAGTGTAGCTGCATGTTCCAAAGCTGAGGAAGCCATGGCATCATCAACTATTAAGCAAGGAGAGTCTCGAGACAGCATAGCTCTTTCTTTAAGGTCATGAAAAATGGTGTACTTTTCCACTTCAGTCGGATCACCTGAATGATGATGACAGAATTCAAGACTTCCTTTCCAGATGTAACACAAGCTGCAACTGCTCAACCCCTACACTTTTCATTTAATTTCTTTATATAACACCAGTAGTTCCTAGTTTTAGTACGTTTCTCTAAATTATAAATGTAGCCATCAAGAACTAATAGCGCCCCGCATAGTTTGGGTATATATTATCTTCTAAAAAGAGTTATTTATTACAAAAAAGAAGAAGGTACCAGACTACAGACAAATCGACCATAAGATTTTATTCCACAGAAGATAAAATCCTGGTTAGGGTTTTCACAGCTTCAAAGCTGCTTCATCAGTGATTTATAACATGATTAGCTTCATTTTATAAGTATATTCTCTAATGTAGTTGTGATGCATGACTTTTAAGGATCTTGCTCTTTTCCTCAAATTCAAACTTCCAAAAAAGTCTATATTGTAATTGGCAAGTGTAGCCAATAAGGGATTTTCAAAGAATTATGAAAGAATAGGGGCAGGAAGACATTCCTTTCTAACTCTCTATTGGGGAATTTGTATAGCTCTTATTTTGTATTCATTATATTTCACTCTGAGTTATGTATGTTGATAAAGAGTCTGATAGCAGAAATCAAATTAATTGCTATTTGCAAATTACATACAACTGCCCATAATTTATTTATGAATTACTTTAAAAAACACACCAGGAAACACATAAAGAAACCTTTAGGTATGAAATTAGTATTTCACTCCTCTTAATTTATGGGCAGGGATTAAGCATAGATGGTCATTTAATCCAGGGGTTTGGCAGACATTTAACTGCAGCTGCCAAATAATTTTGCAGTATTCCAGTTTAGCCTCCCATTCACCTCCACTATCATGAGGTGTAACCTTTTCAAGAACCCAAAACTTAAAGTTTGCTTCCTTACAAGTAATGGTATGTCTGTACAGAGCATTAGTGCCCATCTTCCTATTTGGCAGCTGCGGTTAAATGCACGCATAACCCCTGGATTAAATGATTAAGAGCATTGAAATACTAATTCCTTACCTAAAGGTTTCTTTGTGGGTTTCCTGATGTGTTTTTTTAAGTAGTTCATAAATAAATTTACAAAATGGCAACAAAAGGTTTTAGCATATTTTTATTATATTTTTATTTGTGTATTTTCATGTACATTTTTGGTTCCCTATTAGAAGACTGAAGATGCAGTCTTGGTCGAACTCAAAAGCCTGAAATGGCAAAATATCGAAGCAGCTTTTAAGCGAATTCTTTCCCTGGGAAAGAATTTGGTTGGCTGCTTCATTATTTTGCCATTTTTGGCACTGTAGTGCGGTCTTGGAGTTGATATATTTAAGTAGGGGGTGTGGGGGGCAAAGCCCCCCACTTAATGTAATACTTAAAGTTTTTTTTTTTTGTTGGAACAGTGATTTTTTTCCCTAGGAAAAAAATTGCTGTTCTGACAGCTCGAAATTGTAAGCTTTCACATACATAGGTTCAATTAATCACCATTTGCTTTTTTAAGTGTTCGGTGATCTAATATAGACCCACATTTTTGTGGTTTCATTCTGACCTGCATTTTAACATCAATGTGACTTTTAGAACATTTAATACATTTCTGTTCATGGAATGCAATATTCTTGCTGCCTTATGTCTTTAAAACCACCCATAATATGTAAACTACACTTCCTTTGAACTGTAATTATTACTGCATATAAATTTGGTAAGATCTTTTTATTGTTGTATAATTATTTTTCATCTTTGTAAAATGCTATTCTATTTTTTGCTTTTATTTGTATTTTCATTGTTATACTTTATGGAGCTTTTCTTCCCGGGCCTTCCTTGAAAATGGGTTCCCAACCCAGTCGGACGTTCTTGGTCAACAAATGTCATATAAATAAATAAGTAAATACTGTTCTTACTGAGCATATTTACAAACTGTTTTATGGCAGCATTTTTTCACTGCAGTGTTTCTTTAAATATTTTATTGTGTGATTGAGATATTTAATTATTTTATTGTTCACCCAATCATAAATCTTGTCAGTTGAATGAGTGTTTATTCTGATGAAGTCTCCAGCAAAGCGATGAAAGCGCTAAATCTACTTTTTAAAATTTAATAAACTTATGTGAAAGAAATGGCATTTTGGTCTTTTGTGTGGCTTCTTGCCTGGGCATTGCAGTTTTGCTTTCTAAATTTAACATAATTAATGTCTAATATCCATATTGGCTTACTAGTGAGAGACTGTCTTGAAAACCAAATTATGAAAGGACAGTTATTTTCTTTTTCTTAAATTCTCTAACGAATCATGTCCTTAATTATATCCTCTAAGATCTTAACAGAGTTACTCAATAAAATTACTTGTGTGCATTGACTCATGATTATTTTATCTCCTTTTTTTATTAATGCAGATATTAAAGACTTGAAAAATCTAGACCTCAAAACACTCTTGTATTTAAGAAATTTGTACAGGTATGCCCTCTTCTATCATTATTATTATTATTATTGTTATTATTATCATCATGACCTTTTTCTTTTGGAGATATATTATTAAGATTTAGAATCATCTTTCAAAAGAACACATTCTACTTTATTCCAGAGATCCTGTAATTTTTTTCAGTTTTGCAAAGTAAATGCTCAATATCTTTCCTACTCACCTGCTGAATGGGACTTTTGATAAATTCTCAACTCGCCATTCAGTCTGCAGACAGCTATTACCATTTTAACCAGCCAGAACATGTTTGATATTTTATTTCATAGAGTAATTGCCATAAGCAAAGCTCTTCAGATAAAGATCATTATTCTTTTCCAGAAATAATGTCTGATGATTTTAACTCACTTCTCCACCCAAACAGATTAAAATAATTCAAATACAACTACTATAGAACACACGATAAATGTAAACCACCAAAGAAAAGAAATCAGTGAATAACAGCTCTACTTTCCTGAATAAAATTTATTCCGCAATACAAATTTCTCTAGTGCCCCGGCCACAGCCTTTACAGAGTAAAAATTCATCTGTTAAAACAAGCTCTTTTTATATCCATATATAACATTCAAATCATTCAATCAAACAATTAATCAATTAAAAAAACATTCATCCATTAAAGCTAAAAAACTAAATGAAACTTTGCCAATTGCATTCCTTGTTTAATCCACAAGGAAATAATGTGTTATATTTCATTATTAACACAGATTCTTTATGTCTCAACATATTTTTTTGTAATTTTGCATTACCATATTGCATTGGTATGTGTTCCAACACTGTAACCTTCATGCATTTTATGTCTCCTTGATGTTTATCATTAAAATGTTCTGCTATAGGACTCATAATTTCATTATTATTGACATCTCTCACATGCTCTTTTATTCTTTCTGCCAATGTTCTTTTAGTCTCACCTATATAATATTTTCTACATGAACAAAAAATAACATAAATTACTCCTCTGCTCAAACAAGAATATGTACCTCTAGTATCAAAACTTTTTCCTTTTATCTTATCTACTTTAGTAACAATATACTGACAAATAGAACATTTTCCACAAGGTATAGTTCCCACCATATTAATATTAACCAATATGTTATCCCTTGGTTTTTTGTATATGCTATGCACTAAAAAATCTTGAAGATTTCTTCCCCTTTTATAAGATATTATCAAATCCACATTTGTTAGTGACTCAATTTCTTCCTTTACTTGTCTCCAGTACTGTTTTACCAGCCCATTCAATATATGAGAAAAAATTGTATATCTAGTAACAAAAAATATTTTTTCTTTATCTTGTTTACCCTTCTTATATGTTATATTTGTATGTCTATTATCAAATTTGATATGTTTGTTTGTTCTATCATTACCATATATTTTATCAAAACTTTCTTGTACATCTTGTTGTTGATACCCCCTAGCAATAAATATAGAGGCTACTTTATGTGCTTCTTCCTGTGCTTGTTTGCTATTACTACTAAGCCTTTTTATCCTAAGTAGCTCCCCATAAGGAATAGCTGCCAAGGTGTGACTAGGATGACAGCTGTTACCAAACATTTTCCAATTTATTTGATTAAACTTTCTATGTATACTAGTCTGAATTTCCTGCTTTATTATCCCTCTTAATGTTATGTCTAAATAATTGACTTGACTTCCTTTGTGAATGTCATCAAACTTGATACCATAATTATTAACATTCAAATACTCTATAAATTCAGATGACAAACTTTCTCCACCTTCACAAACAAAAATCAAATCATCAATAAATCGATAATATTTCACCACATATTTTCTAAAAAATTCATGTCTATAAATATACATATTTTCAACTAAACCCATAAATAAATTTGCATAAACTGGGGCGAAAGCCGCCCCCATTGCTGTTCCAATCTTCTGCTTATATAAAATACCATTAAATTCAAATATATTATGTGTTAAACAAAACTCTATCAATTCTAATATGTACTGTGTTTTAGAACTCTCACCTAAAAAATACAATATAGCTTCAAGACCAAAATTATGAGAAATGTTGGTGTATAAACTCACTACATCTACTGTTACAAAATACATTTCTCTGGTCCATACTATATCCTTTATTTTATTTAAGAAATCGAAGGACTCCTTTATATATGAAGGTAACTTCAGCGCTGCTTGCAACAAAATCTCATGCAATAGGCAACTAAGGTTATATGTAAAAAAGCCATTTGCAGACACTATAGGGTGACCTGGTGGTCGTACCAAATTTTTATGAATCTTGGGGAGACAAAAAAACTTTGCCACCCTACTGTTCTTAATCAAAATTTTACGAGTTACATCATTATCTGTAAAATAGTGTAATCTTATACCTTTCCTTAACAGAATTTGAAAAGCATTTTCTGCTTGTTTCAAATAAACCTCATCTGTCCTACTGTAGATGTCACTATTATTTAAATGTTCCATACACATTGTTAAATAATCCCCAGAATTCATTACCACCAGTTTGCCCCCTTTGTCTGAAGGTTTAAAAACTATGTCTTCATTTCTACTCATACTTTGCAACTTGGTCCATTGTTCTTTTGTTAAATTATAGTCCTTATGTATACTTTCAAAATCTCTTAAGTTCTTTATCCATTATAATATTTAAAGCATTGTTGAACCTCTGTATGTTGACATTTTTACACAGAGGTATAAACGAGCTAATATTTTTCAATTTACTTGTGTCTAATAAACTGTATGCATTAACTTCCTGCTCAGAATCACATGAAAAAAAACTTTCATTGCTATCTGAATCTGTTTCATTATTACATTCAGTTATAACATTGTAATCAGTATTAAAAAATATTCCCTTAAATTCATTTTACGAACTAAATTGCATATCTCAATTTTTATCTCATGCCTTCTAGGTATACATGTCGGTATGAATTTTATACCTTTATCCAATTGCAATTGGCAAAGTTTCATTTAGTTTTTTAGCTTTAATGGATGAATGTTTTTTTAATTGATTAATTGTTTGATTGAATGATTTGAATGTTATATATGGATATAAAAAGAGCTTGTTTTAACAGATGAATTTTTACTCTGTAAAGGCTGTGGCCGAGGCGCTAGAGAAATTTGTATTGTGGAATAAATTTTATTCAGGAAAGTAGAGCTGTTATTCACTGGTTTCTTTTCTTTGGTGGTTTACATTTACAGATTAAAATAATTATTTTTAGAATTTTGCTGAATTTTTCAAAAACTTGAAATATTGTTAATCATGGCAAACATGTCTGACCTTCCATGTTTTATAGTTTGATCTGCCTTTTTGTCATTGTTATATTTAAATGAACAGTGCAAATGATCATCTCTGCTCTCAAACTAACATCAGCATTAAGCTAAGCTCCACAAATCTCTACTGAAAGCATGAGATCAGTAACAAAACCTGACCTGGATTCTAATAAATTCACTGGTACAAAACTCACTATATCTCCATTTAGTGGAATAAAATTCTAATTCTTCTTAAATGTAATCAATTATTTTCTATTACATTGACAGTTACACCTTGGATTTTCAAACATGATTATCTTTGGCTTGCCTATTAGTAAAAGAGAAATGTTCTTGTATACAGTCCCAGTCAACTATGTGTGTATTGAAATCATGTCTGTCAAGTTCTAATCTATCTTTATCATCTCCAAGAACATATCACACAGGCCACAAATCTCTCCCAAAAATTGATGTCACTTGAATACAACCTAGTCAGAGAAAGACACAAATTAATGATCAGAGTGTTTTAGCCATTCTGCTTCCCAATTATGGGTGCATAATAACCTGCAACAGAAACTGAAAATAGTAGTCCTACATAAGGTTAGGCATCAAACAGCAAATTGGCATCATGGCATCACTTTGCCTCTCATTTTCACATTGCCTGAAATAATTCAAAATTAAACCTTGTGTTTGGCAAGTCACATGGTAATCATGTTTCTTGCATCCATATAATCTCAAACAGTATTTACAGATGCACAAAAGAGATATGCTCAAATAACTTCAATGTCAATATATTTCACTGTTTATTTCCTAAGCAGTTTTAACAGAAAGCAAAGTGAAAACATTAAACATAAACATAAACATAAACAGAACAATCTAATATAATAGCATCAAAATGATTGACTTCAACAATCGGCTAAGTTTCTGGTGTCATTCTAAGGGGATCCAGTATCTGTCTGCTTGGGATGACATGATTGACAGACATCAATGCCTTGCCAGAGATGGCGCCTGGATTTCCAGGTACTGGCTAAGGCTCTTGACCAAATTACCACCATAACAGCTATAAATAAATGCAATCTGAGGGTCATGCTGCTCAAAGCTAGAAGTCTAAATCTCAAGGTGCACTCACTTGAAGCACTCCTCAAAATGCAGAACATTGACATTTGTGCTGTAATGGAGACCTGGTTTAAAGCAGCGAAAGCACCCTTGCGCTACCAGGCTATAACTCATTCCACACCTTTTGGCCCCAAAACATGGATCGAAGCTCCAAAGGCAGTGGTGTCTCCATATTCATAAAGGATATGCACACCTCCAGACTAGTAGCCCAGCATAATGCATCTGAGATACTTCAGGTACAAATAACATTGGGTAACACTGCGATCCAGGTCATAGCCTGCTATAGGTCACCAACCATGTCCCTAGACTCTCACTCCATGTTCCTAAGCACCCTGGAATCTATCAAGGTCTAACCAAACACTCTCATACTAGGAGACTTCAACTACCCCTCCATCAACTGGGAAAACTACTCAAGCACTTAAACACTGGGCCAATGCTTCCTGGAATTCATCAATTCCAATGCCCTGAACCAGCTCATTCTGACCCCCACTAGAAGAAGCAACATCCTTGACCTAGTTATTACTAACATGGGCCACCACTGCTATACACAAATAGTCAATTCCTCCCTGGTCAGATCCGACCATAAACTGATCACCATGGTAATCCACATCTCAGCCACACCCCCTGCAAAGGTAACCACCTTGAAAAACTTCTCCAAAGCTGACTTTGGACTCCTGAAAACAGAGGTGACTAATTTCACGGCACCTACGCCAGTGGAAAATAGCTGCATGACTGCCAAATCATACACCAATGCACTGTACGAACATGTACATAAATCCATGGAACTAGCCATACCCAACAGAACCAAGATGCTCTCCTCCAAAAAAAGGAAGCCAAGCTTGTGGTCCCCTGCCATTAATAAACTGTACAACAGAAGGAAGAAACTGTTGCAGAAAAAGGTGAAGTCCCAAGACCAGAAAAACTCCCTTATTATCCTCATCAAATCCTCTAAAGCCAGCTATGAAGGCAGAATTGCGGCAGACACTAAAACAATCACAAAGCCTTTTATAGTTATATCAAGAACCTCCATGACAATACCCAGATGTGAGTTACTTGACAATGGTATCTCCTATACTGAGCAAACAGATATTGTCAACATACTGGCCAACAGATTCAATGCCAACTTTACCTCTCTCTTCCCCCCTAAAGGACCAATCACAATACTGGAAAAATGCCAGGCACCCAGCATTACTGCAGCCCAGGTTAAAGCTGCATTGTCCAAGGTCAAGAATACAGCTTTCATGGGACCCGATAATATCCCTGGCTGTGTTCGACATGAACTACAAAGCGAACTGGCACCACATCTGTGTGCCCTGTTCAGTCACAGCCTCACTATAGGCTTTGTCCCTACCAAATAGCGCACTGCTACTGTCATCCCTCTCCATAAAGGGGGAGTGACTACAGACCCTGGGAATTATTGCCCCATTAGCCTGACGAGTCTGATATGTAAAGCTATGGAGTGCATCATCATGGACCTAATTAACAAAGATATAGGAAATCTCCAAACTCTGGACCCCACGTAGTTTGGCTTTGTGAAAGGGAGATCATGCCTGCTCAACCTGGTTGACTTCTTTGAGTCAGTCACCAGGGCTGTGGATGAAGGTAAGGCAGTGCATACAGCCCACCTTGATCTGGCCAAGGCCTTTGATACCATTCCTCACTCGGGAATTATTGATAAACTCAACAAACTAGGCATCAACCCCTATATCACTAGGTGGGTTGCAAATTGGCTCACAGATAGAACACACAATGTGAAAGTAGCGAACTCCAAGTCAGACTGCTGACCAGTCACGAGTGGAATTCCACAGGGATCTGTCCTGGGTCCTCTCCTGTTCTGCATCTACTTCTCAGAAGTCCAGGCCAACAGAAAGGGACTCTGGCTAACCAAGTTCGCAGGCAATTGCAAGGTGGGAGCCATTATTAACTCCCCAAGTGATGCAGACATCCTACAGAAAGGCATCACTGAGATCAATGACTGGTGTCAAAAGCATGGCCTTAAGATTAATGCCAAAAAATGTGTCATCATCCCCTTTGGTAAAGACTCAGCTCCCACTAACTGCCGCATCGATGGGAGCCCACTGAACACTGAAGGCATTATAAGAGATCTGGGGAAGCAGGTTGACAGCAACCTCTCTTTTGACCACCACATTGCCACTGTGGTCAGAAAGTCTTTCTATGTGGCACATCTTATTACTAAGGGTTTTGCACCCAGGAAGAAAGAGGTCATCGTCTCTCTCTACTCTTCCCTCATTAGGCCAATCATCGAGTATAATTCCCCATTTGGCATGTACCTCACTAGACACCTGCAACAGCTGGAGAGGCCACAGAAGTACCTTAGAAAGAGGATCCTAGGCATTAAACTCATATCCCACATGGACAGACTCAAAAGACCCCAGATATTCTCTGTCTCAAATCACCTACTTAGAAGCAATCTCTGCTTGACTTACAAAGCCATGTCTCACCCAGCTCCTGTGCTACATCTAAAGAAATCCTAATCCCTCCACACCACATGCTCCAGAGACCTCAACCTCATTACCAGAATCAACAGAACATGCTGGAGGGACAGGTTTCTCACCGAGAGACTGCCCATGCTCAGGAATAGACTTCTCATACATGTGAAGCAGAGCACCTTGCTGCCCCTCTTCAAGAGAAATCTTGATGAGTGAATGGGTAATAGAAAGTTCTCCCCGGGGATCACTCCAGTGGCTGTACTTGATAAAGGCACTGGGAACTAACATCAGGTGGCACAGTGCCAGGGTACTTGTATGGGCTAGGCTTGTAAAGGCTCCAGGGTCATTAGCCTAGTACACACCTATGAACTTATTACATAACTGTGAAGTGTTATAAAAAAATGCACTCTGAGTAAATACAAAGAATGTTGAAAGAACAAACATAATTATGCAAAATAATTCACAATTTTAAGTTAATATAAAAAAAAATAACCAGTCAAAATCATATTAGTAGTGAAGAAAATAAAGTTATTCTTGTACAGCAGCAATTGAGGTCCACTTTGAATGGTAGCATAGGTGAAATATGAAGTCACAAAAAAACTACAAAAGCAGTCTAAGAAGACAGCTGCAAGTGTTTGAATCCATCAAATACAATCCAGATTAAGTATTGTGAAAAGGCCAAACGAGGTTGGAGAAGGTTTTCTCAAAAAATCTGAGACAATACACACACACACAAAAAAAAAACCCAACAACAATGGGAAAAAAAAAAAACAACAATGAAAAAGAAAAAACATGGGGGGGGGGATTCATCAAAGCCTACATGGACTTTTTTCCATGTAGGCATAGTGACACTGAGCTTACATGGAAGTAAGCAGCCATGCGATCCAGTAAACAGACCAGAGGGGTGTGCGCAAGCTTCCGAACATGGAAGTGTCTGTGGCATGCAAATCACATCATAAGCAGGTGAATTGATGCAAATTAGGGTGTCTGAGTGATCAAGCAAGCAGACTGGCAGTCCTGCAGACCCCGTGTTGGTGTCCGAAGTGTACATGGAAAAATTCCATGCACATGACATAAAAAAGAGAAAATGGGCTGTAAAGACACAGTTAGAAGCATAAAAATAGCATATTAGACACAGATATGTGCAAAACTATGCCCCGTATGTCCAAAAACTAAGGAAAATAATTTAAAATATTTTTTTTTAAATTCCCATATTACATTTGCATGCAGTTCAGCAGTGCGCAAATATGCCATTATGGAAAAAAAAATTAAAAAGTATAAAAAGGAAGAAAAATTAATATGTGACAATAATGCATTATAAGACCTTACATGGAGTATGTACAATGGTAGACTGCTGTGGTTGCTAAGGAGGCAGGGCCTGGACTAGTGCAGTTTCCAGGCATTAAGTATGGATCCATATGCAAATGAGCTGGGTTTACTGAATAGCAAAAATAGATATCTATGTCCACAGATCCCACCCATGTAGGGGCAGAACTGTGTTGGTGTCCGCAGAGGAGATAGCTGACAGCAAAAAGGGGTGTGTCCGCATCTGTTTAAGCTAATTGGTTCTCAGTGGCACCCATTTGCTCGCTGCTGAGCTGAGCTGAGTAGGAGGGTGTGTATCCAGCGTGCTAAGCATTGTTTACCCTTGGGGCACAAGTTTTAGTGGGTTTGAGCATGTTCATGTGGCGTGCTGCTGTGCTGAGTGTGCCCATCCATGGGGGCATGTCCTGAAGTGCTTAGCATTGTTTATATCTGTGGTGCGGGTTTGCACGCTGCACCTCAGTGTTTAGCAGGGGAAAAGAATTGGCTGGGAAAGCCAATCATATATAAATTACTGATGACTCCTGTACCACTTAAACTGGGCCATTAAAATACTTAACAATGACTTTGGTAGGTGGAATGCATCATAGGTGGCCAATCACATAGGCTACACCTACAGCAGAGCACTATAAAGGTTGCATACACCCTACAATCTGATTTCACCCCATACTCTGCACCAGTGGAGTACAAATGGGATTTTTAACTAAAGCAATGCTTGGGGCTGCTGCAGCTCTGCTACATCTGTATGTGCTAGATGTTGAGGTCAGTGCTGATGCTGGTGATGGCAATAGGCCTAGACTGAGAAGGAGAAGAGTGTTCAGGCCCAGGGTAACCTTCCATAAGCTACATGAGCTGGAAATCATAGAGTGCTACAGGGTGGACAGGGACATACTATAAGAACTCAGCGAGCTTTGCCGCCCTCAACTTAGACCTAGAGCCAACAGAGGGGAACCTATCCCAGTGGAAACAAAGGTATGTGTAGCCCTTAGGATACTAGCTACAGGTACTTTCCAAAGACCAACTGGGGACATGATGGGGGTCTCGCAGGCATCAGCATCCAGGGTACTCTACCAGTTCCTTGATGCCATGCTAACACATGCCAGTGAGCACATTTATTTACCCCACACCCCTAAGGAGAAGGCTAGCAGTATGAGAATCTTGTACCATGTAGCACACTACCCTGAGGATACTGTGTGCCATAGACTGTACTCATGTACACATCACAGCACCACCCAGTGAGGAGAGTAGAGTGTACATCAACCACAAGGGGTATCATTCCATCAACTGACAGGTTGTGTACAATGCCCAGGGCATTATTATGAATGTGTGTTGCTGGCAGCCCTGGCAGTTATCATGACTCCCGTATCTGACATGCATCACAGCTGTACCAGATGTTTGCTAGGGGGGGACATCCTGTACTGTCATCTACTGGGGGATACTGGCTATGCACTGGTACCCTGGATGATGACACCCATCAGAAATGCACACACAGCCACCAAAGAATGCTGTAATGAGGCACATAAACAAACTAGGAACATCATAGAGCATGTGTTTGGGCTGCTCAAGTCACGGTTCTGGTGCCTACATATATCTGGGGGAGCCCTGCAGAACTGTCCAGCCACATGTGCATAGATATTCACAGTGCTTGCTATGCTACACAATATGATCCTGTGGAAACAGCTATGGCAGGACCAGCAAAGGGAAGGGACACACAGCCCTCCCACCACTGCCTAGATCCCCACAGCCACACCCACAGGGGGATTCGAAGGGGGAATCCCATGATGTGCTCCCTGTAGGCAAATGTAGGTGTGCCCATTATGCCCTGGCCTTGGCCAAGAGACAATGCATAGTACATGCACTGACAACCTAGGGCCATAGGGACAGACACCTCACTCCAACTCATATACATATATTAAAATTGATGCCAGACAACCCACACAACCTGTACCTAACCATATACTGGCTGTGTACTGCGTGCATCAGAGTCAGCCCTGAAACACAGGTCTGTCAACCTCTGCATTTGCAAGGTAAGTCACTCTCCTATACAAAACATGTACGGTGTACTAGACTATGGTGCATATGTATGGACCTGCTGGATGTATGCAAGGGAATAGACTGGGCTACTAGGCAACTTGCACAGATCTAACAGCCACTTGGGACAACAGGTACTCTGTCCAATACTGACTGCCTCATAATATTCATTAGGCCACATGGCTGGAAACCCTACTGCATTATGCAAGGGCAATGCCAAACAGTGGGGTCATAGGATAGATGCCCGACTGTCAGTGCCAGAGTTCCCTATCCTTAACACATCTGTGTTCCCATACAACTGCAGTAATAAAGTATGTTTTCAAGGATATAGCAGTAGACCACACATTTCCAGGGCTATGACATAAAACCTGGCCACATATTTTACCCACAAAATGCAGGGGTCAGTGTATGTCTGTATGCTGTTGATAGTGTGAGGAATTAAACCTCTCTCTCTCTGGTAGCTGGTGTGGCTCACTGGGCTAAGGACATTAGCATAGGTGATGGTGTTGATGGTTTGAAGCTGGCAGCATCTACAACTTTGGCATGTGAGGTACTTGTATGGTAGGAGTCTCACAGACCGTCATAACGCTGTAATCTGTTACTGCAACACAGCTGGACAAAGCCATGGAAAATGGTGGACTAGACAGCCAAATCTACAGACAGACATTATACATGGTCTGAGTAACCTAAAAGGTGGCTAGTATAACAGCAGGTTGCAACAGGTCAGATTAGCTGCAGGATGTAGAGGTCATCACTTAAATATCTCAGTAGTTATAATACTTCAGTGCCTGTGTTTTACAGTATAGTACTGGAAAAAAAACTCTGTGAGGAACAGAGTAGACATATGGGGCAATAGGGTGGACATTCTGCAAAAATATGTACAGGGAGAAGTATGCAAACTGTTACCTTGTATGTGGTGTTGCAGCATGTACCCCAGTCACATCAAACGTCTCAACCTCTTACAGCAACAAATCTGGCCAAAGCCATGAATATAATTGGTACAAAGGCCCAAATATAGAGGCAAGTGTTAAATATTGCACTTACAAATGTAAAGAATTAATAAATAATAGGTCAAATGTCTGTCGTTATTTCCCAACTTAAGTTTTAATGATTTGCCACTAATGTGACAGAAAACTACAATGTTATGTAACATGGACCAAAGATATGAGGCAAACATCTAGACATTCTGTGCAAATCCCTACAGTGGATAGGTAGGAGTCACATATATTCAGCAAACAGCCAGGGAAGGCCTTAGACAAAATATCAGGGAGGTGCTGGAGTATGGAAACGGCTAAAGCAGCCAGTGGTCCACAGCACACAAAATCCCGGACTGGAGTACAGGTAGGTCTGTCCTGGAGACACCCTGTAAGTAGTGGCAGTCACACTGGGCTTGCTCCTACACTTAGCTAATTTGAGTCGATGTCTGTTGCCTCTCCCACCCAAAGAACAGCTATGTGGAAATATGTCTGTGCATACAGACAGCTATGTCTGTCTCCCCCTATCCCCCTCACACATGATTACCCTAGCTATCAGTATGTGGCACATATATATATATATATATATATATATATATATATATATGTGTGTGTGTGTGTGTGTTAACAAGATATATATATATATATATATATATATGTGTGTGTGTGTGTGTGTGTGTGTGTGTGTGTGTGTGTGTGTGTGTGTGTGTACATATATATATATATATATATATATATATATATATATATATATATGCACACACACACACACACACACACACACACACACACACACACATACACACATATATATAGCTAAATAATGTGTGGACTGATATAGAGTGTCCACACATATCTACATAACATATTTACATAATGTACACACACAGCAAGAGTTAAGATGACATCCCTGTTATACACATGTGTATGCATACACACACACACACACACACACACACATATATATATATGTATATATATATACATATATATATATATATATATATATATATATATATATATATATATATATATCAAGGGAGCCACTGGATTTTTTGCAGGGGGGTGCAAACCCAGAGCCCCACCAAACAGCCCCCCACGCAGGCCCCCCCACATGCAGCCATTCCAGTGTCCCATTACTTGGCTCTTTCTTCCCAGTTGGCATAAACACTGTTCAAAACACTCAGTATGCATACTGTTTTATATTTTACTTCTACAATGACTAAAGGTATTTGGATTTAATTTACATTTATTTCAAATTGTATAGCACAAACACTGAGACATTTGCTAAACAAAGCAATAGTCTTACAATGAAAACAGATTTAGTATTAAAACTTCTCTGCCTTTGAAGCTCACATTCACTGAAACAACATTGAAATCCACATTTAAAGAGAATGCATCTGGGCAGTGGCGGATTAAGTTTATCTTTGGGCTGTTTTCAAATCATAGGCCCCCTTGCACACATTTTTAGGACCATTTAAAGGTACTGTGATTCATCTTCCTCATTGTATTAATTATAATATGTAATATATAATAATTGAATTATATCCTTTGTATAATACATCACCACTTGTTAGAGTGTGTTTTAAATTTATAGTTTTGAACATTTTTCCAGTAAGCAGTGAAACAAAACATATGAACCACTAATGACAAAACTGCCCAGTTCAGAACATTTCAACCATAAAATGCCACTCAAACTTCTGTCATTACACTCCACCAATATTGGTCAATAGGCACAATCTCTGCAGAAGTAAGTCATCTGAATAATTCCACATTAAAAAGATCTGAAACTAATGAAGAGATTGTTGCTATGAAACAACTTGTATGTCAGTGTTTCATCTACAAATTCAGTGCCTGTTGCCCTTGAAGAATAAATTGCCTATGTTACATTAAAAGAAATGGTAAGCTGGTATATTGCAATAGGGAATGAGTGACAAGCTGAAAAAGAGGTTCAAAGTTACTAGGCGTCTCATCCAAAGGAGGGCATACTAAGGACTGTGGTACCCCACCCCCTTAAAATACAAATTTATATGCTGTGGGAGTAGAAGCTACAGCCCTCGGTACCAAGATGCAAGTATGCAACCTGTTGTGCTACTAACACTGCTTTAAAAGTCTATACCACAATAATGGTACCATTTGCTAAACAAAACAGTTGCAAATTTTAAAAAGACCTAACATGAGCAGCAGTAAACTTCTCTTCCCTTGAAGCTCGCAATTCCTTGAAAATGCACTTGAAAATAAATTCCATTTGCTAACTCTAACTAGGTAATTTCACTCTCTCTCTCTTACATACCTCTTAAATGTCCACACACACACACACACACACACACGCACACACACACGCACGCACGCACACACGCACACACACACACACACACACACACACACACACACACACACACACACACACACACACACACACACACCTCTCAACCTGTTAGTACAGAAAATCTGGACAAAGCCTAAAATAAATAGGGACAGTCAGATTATAAATATTGCTCTGATGAACTTATAAAATTGCTAGAATAACAGGATTTGTGTCAGTATGCATTTTTCAAAAGGAGATGACACCTAAAACTCAAAATGTCTCACTATTTAGCAACTGCATTCCTTTTTAGGTGAAATATGGGGTAAAAATCTGGACATTCTGCAAAAACCTGGATAGCTGAGGGGTATGCTACCTTCCTCTTATACATACATACACACACACACACACACACACACACACACACACACACACACACACACACACACACACACACACACACACACACACTATACCTGTCAGTCTCTTAGAACAAGCAATCTGGACAAAGCCTGTTATAATGTTGGGGACAAAGGCCCAAAACCAGTGACACATTTAACAAAGTTGCTAGAATAAAAGGATTTGCGTTAGAATGCATTTCCTGAAGTATATGAAGTCTGAAACAGAAATGCATATCATTATTTATTAACTTTAATCTTTAGCTCATCCTAGTGATTTGTCAAAAAAAATACAGAATTTGTATGAGGAACAGACCAAAAATATAAAGCAGAAATATGGACATTCTCTGAAAATCTGTACAGTTGAGAGGTACAACACACATGTAAATCCCTTACCTCCTTAGAAAGTGGATAGAACAAATCTTTTGGGTTTCTAATATCATGACGGGAATAGACCCCATTCCTAAGTCAAAGTACAATTAAAGTTCAAAATGTTAGTATTGTTTCAATCTTTGATGTCAGCCAGAAGTGGTCTTCGCAGCACCCTCAATGTACCCAGCCATGACTCCTTCTGCAATTCATATGGGGTTACATGTATTGGTAGCATATCTAAATATGACTATAGATTCTTTTTTATAAGACCCATTGCTTCTACTACTGTTGGAACTGTCTAGGTATCTTTCTTCCACATTGCTCTCATTTCTGCTGCAAATCCTGATATTTTATGACTTTGTGTTTCTCTGTATACAACACACTGTAGTTAGTGGGTGTGGGATACCAAAAATACTAGACAAAAATCTAGATACCTCTTAAATGTCCAGCTTTTCACAGAATGCCCAAATGTTTGCATCACGTTTTCAGCCTGTCTCTTATAAATGTTGTGGTCTTTTGGAAAATAATTGAAGATGGAAATTTCTAAATGAGGTTTGGGGAACTGCAAACAATCCTGGTATTCAGTGGAGGCCAGTCGGAGAAAATAATTTTAGAGACTGCACCAGTCCATCATAGGACCGTACCCTGATATTTTAATTACTGTAATCATGTCACCAACGTAAAGGCCAATGATCAGGCCAGATCCAGTTATCTGTCCAAAAGAAATAAATAAATAAAGACATAAACAGATAGACAAAAAAGCAAGAAAGCTTTGCAGCATGTGGGTCAACTTCATACTTCAGCCCCGTCCAAATTAAAAGCACTGATGCAGAATTCCTACATATGTTAAAATCAAATTATCATCGCATGGGGAGGATGTGTGTGGGCTTTCTTTTTCTCAGCCTATAAACCAAACAGCATCAGGTGGGTGCATGCAAATCACTTAGATTTGTTCTTATGAAATTGTACAGTTGAAAGCAGCCACTTCCCTCGCTCATACAAACTGCACTATCATTATTATCGCGCAGTGCTACAGGAGCACACACATCTCATGAACGCGTGTTCCTTTTACACATGTGCTGTGAGTGAAAAATGACTTAGAGTGGTGATTAAGGGAGATAAACAGTCACAGATAGTGAAAATTGGAGGATTTCATTAGCGGAACTGTGCCAGCTGGTAAATTGCAGATTTACACAACCTGTTAATAGAAAGCATTAGTTCCATCTTTTGTATTGGTAGTTTCAGATAAATCATTTAGTGATGTCCCACCGGGCTGGCTTACTTTTCCTAAGTGCTTTTTGTTTGTTCTTCATCACCCCAGATTAGTTATTTAGTCTAAAATAAAACATAACCGATGGAGATACCAGACGGTAGAAGTTTTGAGAAAGTTATTCCCAAAAGACTTCAACCATTGAGTGAAGAGGCCTTGGTTTTTCTGTTAATGAGTTCCATTTTAATTAATTGCTAAGGCACAGAGTGAACATTTGGTTGGAACAGACTGGGCATTTCTTTGCCTTGTTCGCTTTTGTCAGGAAAATCTTTGCAGCTGCTGAAACCAGTAAAATGAAGTTAAAGTCAATGTAAAATAGAGTAGATAATTAATACCAGGGATTGTTTTTTCACGCATTCAGGGACTTTAATTGTTTTGTATACTTTCTCTATGTCAAATGTGTTTATGTTTTGGTACCTTTGGTACTTGCCTAGGAATTCTATTCTTGTCAGCACTTTCACGCTACGGTTCTGAGTGGGGCCGCGGCCGGGCGGTAGAACAATAAAATACTGTAACACAAACATAATAAAAGTGTGTAATAAAATCTGTAAATATTTTTATTTTACACTGGCACAGCCTACTGACACACTCATTTCAAGTGTGCCACTTTCAATACCAGGAGCTTCTTTCTTGACTGTTAATGACATGATGTCAACGATGTACCTTAAGTGCTACACATACGACACAAATCCGATAATCTGAGCTAAACAGGCAAAACTCGTTCTCATTCACTCTAGTTGGTGCCACACAGTCAATCTAGATAACTCTGTCAATGGTTGGAAAGGGAAGGGAGATGCAGTTTGAGGAGGAATTGAGGCTCGTCATATGCATCATATGACTGAAACCTCCAATAACATCTCCTCCAAATGATTTAACGGGAAAAAAGTAAGTTGAAATCGCAAAATGTCTGGTTTTGCCAGTACATTTTTCAATTTCAACACATTATTCAAAGATAAATTAAGAAAATCCAGGGGGGTGCAAATGCTCCCCCTTGCACCTGTCTGCAGGCGCCCATGATCTATATATATATATATATATATATATATATATATATATATATATATATATATATATATATATATATATATATATATATATATATATATATATATATATATATATATATATATATATATATATATATATATATATATAAAATCTATATATATATATATATATATATATATATATATATATATATACATATATATATATAATATATATATATATATGTGTGTGTGTGTGGGGATGTACGAATCTCCCCACTTACATGCAGAATGCTAGGGTTATCTGCACCTACACATCACAACAGTTGTCTGGTGGTGGCAGAACAAGGCCACAAAAGGACATAATCCACACACCCACAGAACCCTGTGCATGTGGAATGTTACCCTGTAGACAGACAACTGTGAGCAGGTCATGTAATGTGAAATGGTTGTAACACAGGCCTTGGACAGGCCATATTGTCCATGACCAATTGTCCAGCTACCAAACTGCAACCAGCCAGACATGGCCATACTGGGAACTGTGCACACATAGCAGGGGTATTAACAGGTATCCAACTCCTATGACACTAGAGACAATAACAGCAGCATGCTGGAGCACTCTGCAGGCCATACATGCTGTGTAATACAAGGCCATTTTGTGTAGGCCACAAGTACTGTGGCTGCATCCACAGATACAACAGATATAACCTGTGGCACATGGGATAAGTACTGCAAGCTACAGTGTGTACTACTAGATAGTTAGGGGTTCTACTCTCACAATGGGTAGTTATGTGTTTGTGTATACAGATATATTCTCAACATCAGTAATGACATGCCCATCTGGCCTATGTCTGTGCAATGGTTACTCATTTTATGGCCCTGTGACTAGCTACTTTACTCAACCATGGCCTCCTTTACAAAGCCTGCCGATATCATCCACCTTAACAGCACTGGCTGACAGTCTAATTTCAAGTAATCTCCATGGCACATGCAATAAATGCTGCAAGCTATAATTTGTGCTACTAGATAGGTAGGGGTTCTAATCTCACAACAGGCAACTCTCCAAGTGTGTGTGTCTGTAAATATCATCCCTTACAACAGTGTAGACATGCCTGTCTCTGAGCAAGGGTTATAAATTTAAGGTCCTGTGACTACTAGATGGCCTCTGCATTTGCCTTCTTTACAAAGCCTACTGATGTCATCCACCTTAACAGCATGGTGCATGTGATAAGTAAGGCAAGCTGTAGTGTGTGCTACTAGATCATCAAGTGGCACTGGCACCAACAGGCCCAAGGTTGGATGCAGTGCAACTCTCAGTGTGAGTGTGTGTGTTTGTATACATGTATCCATCTGCAGCACTACTGACATTCCCATATTGGCAATCTCTGTGCAATGGTTATGCATTTTATGGGCTTAAGACTACCTGCTGGCCTCTAAATGCCTTCCCCTACAAGGCCTGCTGATGTCATTTACCTTAAGAGTACTAGCCGACAGTTCAAAATCAGATAAACTACATGGAGCATGAAATAACTGTGAGCTATAGTTTGTAATCATAGATAGGTATGGATTCCAGTCTCCCATCAGCCAAATCTGTGTGTGTGCATGTGTGTGTGTGTGTGTGTGTGTGTGTGTGTGTGTGTGTGTGTGTGTGTGTGTGTGTGTGTGTGTGTGTGTGTGTGTGCGTGCGTGTGTGTGTGTGTGTGTGTGTGTGTGTGGTAACAGTTATACCCCCAATATCATGGAGCATGAAATAAGAACTGTGAGCTATAGTTTGTAATCATAGATAGGTATAGATTCCAGTCTCCCATCAGCCAAATCTGTGTGTGTGTGTGTGCGTGTGTGTGTGTGTGTGTGTGTGTGTGTGTGTGCGCGTGTGTGTGTGTGTGTGTGTGTGTGTGTGTGTGTGTGTGTGTGTGTGTGTGTGTGTGTGTGTGGTAACAGATATACCCCCAATATCACTACAGACATGCCCATATGGGCTATTTCTGTGCAATGGTTATGCATTTTACAGCCCTGTGACAGGCTCCAGGTTCTATATACCAAAGAAAGAGAAAACATTGCTGTAAAGTCAAATAAACAAATCCACAGCAACACGATGGTGACCAAAAGCAGGCAAACTTTTCACTGGTAAACCACAGTTTATTGCTGCAATAAAGGCTCTCCACACCATAAAACATTAACTATAAGAATCCACAATACGTTTTCGTCTATCACTTCATCAGATGTACAAGGCAGTAACAGATCAAAAACCATTTATATACACCCCTGATTCAAACCACCAAATTAAAGTCCACCCTCAATTAAGTACATATAAATAAATGTTTATGCAACTAAAACATACTGTTCCACATATATTAAATAAATAATAACAATATAAGATGTCATGAACTCTATAAAACATCAATCTAAATAAATGTGTAATTGCTTAAAAACACACTAAACATAAAACAATCCTAATATATCCATTTCATATAAAAAAATAAAATCTCAGAATGGTGAATACTCCCTCTAATGACAAATCTGCTACAACATTTTTTATAAACATAAATAATAGTTCCTATATATTCATTAACTACATTTATACATGATACTTTAACATATTTAATAAATATAAAAACAAAGTTAAATAAACATAATATAAGTTAAAAAGTTATTAATTTGAACTATTACTTATAGTCTCCAGGTTCTATATAGGCATCACTGATGTCTGGCACCATCTAGGTTTGTCCGGTCAGAAAACCCAGGTGACATGTATAAAGGGTAGCAGATCATCTCACACAGTATGAATGCATAATTATGCTGGCTGCCTCCATTGTTCCAGACATGACCTTCTACACATATGCACCTAGATAACTATGCATAAATACTGCCATACCTTGCTGATGTCATATTTCTGCTGTGCTGCCATGCCATCCTGTGCTACTGCATTACCACCATGTATCCATAGAATAACTACTCAAACTCCTGGAACAGAAACATACGCAGGTCCATGATACACCTGTCATTCTGTCACACTACCGCCAGTCTAACACCATGCACCTAAGATACACAAGGTTTGTTGTGTAGTCATGACACATGCCAGCACACAGTAACTGTCATTGCCCACAATGCCTGCAATGGTATAACAATAATGCACTACACAACTACATTGAAAGTAATATAGTCAACCTGTGCATCAGACACATATTCGCATGTCCCTGCATCAATGGCATCAATGGCAGGGATGTGGCACAGGTATCATCACATGCACAGGGCATGGTGTGGGGGTGTCAGACGCCTAAGCTGTGCTCTACAGTTGGCAGCACGTGTGTGAGACAGGAAGGGATGCTGGTGGGATGTGCCATGGAGAGGTGCCGTGTATGTCTGTTGGTGACTTGCATGTGACAATGATGTTTGAGGGTGTGTGTGTGTGTGTACACAGTCAAGCCCAGTGTTAGCCCTACATGTGTGTATGTTTGATAGCTGTGGAACATACATGGCAGAGTGGACAATTCACCATCCCCAGCCATGAACACGGGAACTTGCTCTGTCAGGAGTGGCACTGGCACCACCGCACCCAAGGGTGGATGCAGTGCTAGTACCTGATGGTGACTGCTGTCTGCTGGGACCATGTCCCCATGGCCTGTCACATCATGGTGTGGACAGCACACTTCCCTATGTAGCACTGGAGGTACTGACACTACAGGAGAATGAGTGTGCATGGACAAGTGGTCTCTCAGCAGATGGTGCTGCTGACTTAAGTCCACATGCCCAATGCCCTACCCCAACCAAATGTTCTAGCATAGACAATGTGCAAGCAAAGACAGAACTGTCTCAGCCCACTGTCTGTCCACTACATCAGTGAAATGATCTATGGCATCACCAATGTGTTGGAGGCAGTCATGGATGTCAAACTGTGCTGCATCCATGATCCTGAGCATCCATCTGGTGTTGCATTCGGTATGTGCCTGTGCCTCCATGACAGCCCAAAACATTTGGTGAGTGACACGTTATGTGACACCTGTGACAGGAGGTGTATGGACAGCAGTACCCCCCTTGAGCACCCCCTGCCAATCTGCCTGTGTGGGACCTCACTAGCTGTCTGGTATGGCCAATGTCTACACACAGTGATGCCATAGCTGCCATACTGTCCTGTTCAATGTTGACACCATGTAACTGTCCAATATCTGCAGCCTCTGGGGTCTGGGTATGTGTGGGCATACTGACTGTGTGTGGGGACAATGGGGGCAGAAGAGGATGCCAACCTCTGGGACAAATTCAGCCTCCAATAACCCCATCTGTGCCTCACTATGGCCACCACCATCATCAGATTCCAATGGGACACTGACATTAGGTTGTGAGGGGGACAGACTCCAACTTCCTCATTCACCTGTGAGGAGGAAGATAAAGTCACTACATTATTACCTGCACTATTATGTATAGTACTCCACACAGACTCATACACCAACTGGATTATCAGTCACATATCTCATCACTGATCTCATGCACAACAGATAAACACACAACAACAACATACACAGACAGGGCAGGTCCTTTCCAACATGCACCAGCTAAAGCCAGTAAATGTTGCCAGTATACTACATCTGTGAGGTATGCAGTATGACAGTGTATGTGATAGAACTACACATAAAACCCAGTACACCTATCCTGAGAATGATATGCCTGCTGTAGTATCACTGCCGCAGGTAAGTACCATCTCCCTTTAGTGAGTGAATAGGCATCCTGGAGTCATTGCCTCCTGTATAGCAGGCCACATACTTCATCATGACTATAACTGCATATGTGTTAGTGTTTATTCACATACACAGCTGTGATTATCCATTATATGCACTGTAGTCAACTGTTCCAATATGAAACATACAACTATTTCACTTTGACTAAGCATAACAGTTCTGCTTTGGGCTAAATGGCAGTCCTTAATGTTCATATGGTGTATATAAGCCATAAAACAATGGTATCACACTTACCAGGTAAAGGACCACATAGTCTGGTTACACCTGATGTACCTATGAAAATGTGAGGGAGAGGGATTGTCAGCAATACCAAATGTTACACTGTTAGAAGGTAATATGTGCACATATCCAGATGTGCAGTAGCTAATGTGATACTGCCTACATTGCTGAAATGCTAAGTATGTGTGCACAACTGTGGATTACAACCCCCCCCCCCCATGCAGATAGATCTGACACCCATGTACTGGTATGCAGAGCCTGCCACAATGACTGATACAGTATTGCACTGCTGTACAAAGTAAGCTTACATGGATGCTCATCTGATGTGGACCCAGTGGCACCCACCTCCAGGATGTATGAGGTGATGGCTGCCTGGGACCTGGTGGTTGATTCTAATTCTGCCAGGAATTCCTCTGTGGCTGTGAGTAGTTGTTCTGTAACAGGCCCTCCACTGGTGGCAGCACAATCCCTGGCCACAGCAGCAGCCCTTTGACATGAGGTATTGAGCAGATCTGTGGCCCTGTGTCTGACCTGCTCATAGGTCATGTCCTGATGTCCACTTTAGTTAACCACCCTGACAGGGTCATCTCACAATGCTGCACACTGGTCAAGATGTTGGTGAACCCTTGAAAGCAGAATGTGATGATGCAGTCTGAGGCCATCCAAGATAACAGCATTCTCAGCTGCTGCCTCCTGCAATATATTGTTCCTGAAAGACAACAAGAGGGGGGCACATTACAGGATCAGATACATGGACATCCACTATGTACAGCCTCTGCACAACCAACACAGCCTGCACTACTGACCGCTCCCTCACATGTCATACCCTACAGTCTATCAGCACACTACATGTGTGGCTATCACCAGGACAGTAGTAATACTGGGCATGTCCTTGTGTGCTGTGACAGATTCTGCTCTATGTCTCTACACCCATCACTGCAGTCTACTGTGGTGTGTGTTCTATGGGCAGGCTCCCACTAATATGCCATACAGCTACTGTCAAACAAATAGCTGTGTGATATTGCAACAACTATATGGGGACAGTCCAGCAACAGCAGTGTGCCACAACAACAGACAGCAATGCAAACCTGCTGTAGTATATGTTCCCTGTAGGTTCATCCCACCTCCCCACTACACAAATGTGTGCAGACTGTGAATATATGCCTCATGAATGTGTGGCTTTTGGCACACAAGTGTGGATGTCTGACAAATGGTTGGCCATATACTGATGGTTGTTCACTGACAATAGGAAATCTGGCTGTCACACTCCAGACCCTTCAGAAAACATGTATGCTACAGTAATATCTGTTAGTGTATTCGTAGTTTTACGTTGTATGGTCAATATGTATCCCCTGTGACTGAGGTTGGGACGGTGTCCCCTCATTACTTATGGCTATTACCAAATCTCTGCTGTAGGGGTTGACAGGTATGTTACCCATAGCCCTCAACCAGTGAGAGACGTATGTAACAAAATAGTGACCTAGCCAGGGTACATCAGGGACAGTAAGGGACATCTGTACAATGCCATCACTATTTATGTGTGGCAGTGACAGAATGTCAGTACACTATTTGATGCTACAGGAGTGTACACCCTTACGTAGTGTCACTATGTCTAATACAGATTCCACTAGCTTTCCTACAACAGCCGACCATTGTAGGAGAGAGTAACAGAAGCAGAGCTGGGATTTGACTCAAAGCAGGGATAGTTGAGAGGCATGTCTGTTGGGCAGCAATGTATCACCAACATGTCAATACCATAGATGTATGACAGGCCTACTGTTGTAATCCCTATTCCCCATACCTCCATCTTCCCATCTGCAAGTACTCCTTTTTTGACATGTTTCTCTGAAAATAGCTTTCAAATCCATTGTTTGTGTGAGCAAAACAACATACAGACCTGTTCCCCATATGCAGTTGATTGCCTTTTTTAGGTAATGCTCATTAACAGGTAATTGCCTGAGCATCAACTGGTGTCTCAGACTTGCTAATTGCATCCAAAATAGCTGGGTTGCATTTTCATTAGCCAATGACATGGCACCAAAATGCAATATTTAAGCCATTCATGTAGGCAGTGACCACATTCTTAGTCTTTCAGATGGAAATTAGCGGGGTGTGGAGACCACAGCATCACAGAGGGTAAGTACAAATACTGTCCACTGTTGAGATTTCTGAGGTATGTCCACAGTTTTGCATGATACTTTTGCCCATTGTCCCATGACATTGTGATTATCTGGCAGTTCAGTGGTAAACATTGTGGGTTGAGGTCAGTAAGGAGAGGGAGACATGTGAGTGTCAGATGTCATACTCATCAGAATATGAATGCTGACGCAGTAGCTGCTATTCTATCAGCTCACTATCTGTGTAGGGGCAAACTGTGACACATGTCTCTGTCGCTGGACCTTTGTCCCCCCCCCACCCTTTATGTATAGGTTTGTCTGCATCCCTTGTTCTAGGGGGTTGTGAGGTCTGGTAGGTCTGTAGCAACTAGCTTAAGATACAGCTGCATATGTTCCAGGCTGCAACTGCTGCTGCACCCTAGGACACATAGAGGGGAGTGTGAACTCTTTGGGGACAGCAAGCTCCATGTGTACCTGAGGCAGCAGTGTCAGCTCTGTCATCACAGCATGGCAAGGGTAAGGGTTCACTATATAGTCCAATCAAGGCATGTCCTTAAGGTACATCTGTTATGTAACAGTGCCAGTCACAGAGTAATAGGTGACATATAGTTCGGCTATATGAATATATGCAGTGTCCCTACCTATAGGCCTTTGACTTGTGAACATGGGTAGCAGTTCAGTCAGTAGCAGCAACTTGTGTGGGTTAAAATTGCATGACTCAGTCATTACTTGCTGTGTTCACAAGCATGTAATTGATGTGAAACACACTGGATTCGAACCCAGGACTGTGGGTGGTAAAATATACTACATGCAAGGCATTTAACAGACTGAGCTAATGAGTCAGTGTTGCAATAAGTGTATTTCCAAGATATATGTGCATACATACTGTCTGTGACACACACATTGTCTGCAACCATCGTTATGTGAATGGCTTTCAAAGGCAGTTGTACAGCAGGGTCCCAGCTGTACACCTGTACTTTGCCATTGTTGCCTTAGCAGGTAATTTTAAAGATGTTGCTGATGAAAGGGTGCATTTACCTGCAATTGTTATTTATTTGGCTATGTGCTGGTGTACTTTTTGCATCAGAGTCCCAGGGACACTCCCATTTTTCCCATTAGATGTACCTGCAGTCTGTCAGGGCAATCAGTATATTTTGCTGGCTACACCTCTTTCAGTTAAGAACTGAGTGGCCTAACCCACTATGTTGTAGTTGACAAGGGCCTGGGTTTGAGACTTGGCAGTGGTGATTATTTTGCAGATGTGTCTAACAGTTTCAGAAACACATAAGACCATTAAGGCACTTTAAAGCACTTTTAAGTGGGTTTGCATGCCATTCCATGCTAAAAATATACAAAGAAAAAAAGGGTGATAGGACAGCGGTGAAATGGTGGCAAGCAGGGGGAAAACATACTGAAAGGCAGGTAGGGATGTGCAGGAAGGGTGTAGGAAAGGACCATAGCTTTCCATTTCTTGCACAGCAGCAGCTGTGCATTTTTACAGATTTACGACATGAATTTGGACCCTCAAACCCCAGAGAGGGGGATGAGGATGTATCTATATTAGAAACCTGAAAGATCTAAAATGCAAATGTATGTACATCGACAGATAAAGGTCAATGTACATACACAGCGAAACACGTCAACGGTGAAAATCAAAATGCTGAACGTGTTTCCTAGCCAGCAGCGCAGTGGTGGGGATAAGAAATTTATCTTTTTCCTCACTGTAGTGAGGTCTTGGAGTTGGTATATTTAAGAAGGGGCTGTGGTGGGTGTTTCGCTGTGTATGTACATAGACCTTTATGTACTTTGCTTGATATTAAGCTATTTACAAGAAAAATGAATTTTCAGACAATTTTAAATCAGAATACTAACCACGACAACACACTAATTTGGTTAGGAAAAGTTTATTCAACCCCCCCCCTTCACCCCCAAATTTTGAAAATTTAGTGGAAGGTGAAATTAAGAACTGTTTTAAGAAAATAAAATATAGGAGTAACCTGGACCTGTTAGAAAATATGACTTTGAATGAATTCAGGAGTGACAAAAATCTAAGAATCATGAAACCAGGCAAAGGTGGGGGGATAGTCTTGATGGATGTTATGATTTATGAAGGCAAGATGAATGAGATTTTGAGGGATCCCAACAGATATTCAAGTGTTTCCAAAAACAAAATCAGTATAGCTTACAGATGTACTGATATGGTCTTGGAAGAATTGTTGTTAGAAGGATTAATAGATCATAAAACCTTTAAATTTTTGAAGGTGGAGAAGCCTAGAATTTCTACAATGTTTGGGATCCCAAAAATTCATAAGGATGAACCCCCCCCCTCTTCATCCTCTTGTTTCTGCTGAATGGTCAGAAACATTGCCTCTTGCTAAGTATGTAGATTCGAAATGAAAAACAATACGGGTCAAAAGAAACAGCATATTAAGGGACTCATGGGATTTTTTGAGAAGTTTAAAACATGATCTATGGAATGAGGACTTGAATTTTTTGACCATAGATGTGGTTGACCTGTTTTCCAGTATACCCCATGAACAAGGCCTAAGTTGGTTAGAGGAGGTAGTGTTCGAAGACAACACTTTAAGTCACAATGAATGTACCACAATCATGCAGTTGATTGAAAGTATTAAGATACAATTTTATTTACTTTAAAGGTGAATACTTTTACCAGGTGAAAGGCATAGTGATGGAGGCAGCTTGTGCCCCAATATATACCAACCTGGTGCTAGTGAAGTGGGAGGAAAAAGTGGTCCTAGAATCAGAGTATAGCAAATGTTGGACCCTATATAAAAGATTCTTGGATGATATATGTATTTTATGGGTTGCACCTGTTGAACAAGTTTTACCTTTTATTAACTTTTTAAATGAGAGTACTATTTTTTTTGGAATTTACTTTTAAGTTATGTCAGAACAACTTACAATATTTAGATATTGAAATCTATAAGAAGAATAGTACATTTCATTCAAAGGTTTACAGGAAAAATACATATTCTAATTCCTACCTACATTACAAAAGTGCCCACCCTATGCATTACAAGAGAAATATAGTCAAGTGCCAATACATAAGATCATGTAGGATGACTTCAAATGAAGATGATTTTATTAACGAAATGAAACTATTAAGACAAATGTTTAAAAGAAGAAGTTACCCTGACTGGTTATTAGATCAGATTGAGGAAGAAGTGCTCGAAGGTAGGAAAGAAAAATGTAAGCCTATTTTGGGAGTTGAGTTAACTGAGAATACCATTGTTAGTGGAGAAACAGAGGAAATTTTTAATAAAGCATTAGTTTTAGAGTTCAATGCCAGTTCAAAAGTAGTGAGGGAAATTATTGAAAGAGAGTGGAATAGGTTCATGGCTTTTACTGACTTGGATAGGATTTCTAAGGATAACTTGAAGGTAGTGTACAAGAACTCTTGTAGTTTAAAGAAATTGTTGGAAACAAATCAAGATGTTTAACACCTCAATGGAAAAATCAAAACCAAAAGGGGAACATTTAAATGTGGACATTGTTCCCAGTGTGCATATGTTATTAACAAGGAAAGCATTTTTCTAAACAGTAGAAACATAGGGCAGGATTCATGAAGCCTCCGTGTAAGAGTTACAAGGCTTACACGGAGGCTGCAGTTAAACGGTGTGACGTCAGCATGTCATGCATATGCATGAGGGCATGCTGAATCACATCTAAGGCTTACACGGTCCGTGGAAGACAGTAGGGGGCGTGTCCATAGGCCGAGCCCTGCAAACGGACACGCCCCCAGAAGAGTAAAAGTCCTGAAAGTAAACCCCCACGACAGAGTCCAAACCTGATGGCCTGTTGCCATCAATCAACCCTGCATGTTGTTGGACTGTGTATTGCTGTTCAAAATATGCATGTGTTATGCTTGCTGTTCAATGGTTGAATATCTGGGTGTTTGATTAATGGGAATACTAATGCATGCTGTTACAACTAATTGTGAATGGTATTGTACGTTACTAACCCAAACTGTCATTAAATAATGCAAAACATAGGACGACAGGGAAGGCGGGTTCCAGCGGACCCACCTCTCCCACCTCAGCTGGCGAGTGCACCTGGCAGTAGTGCCCAGTCCGGACCCTCCTCCGGTGGCCCTGTGCCACCTGCAGGTGGAAGCACTGCAGGGGATGGGGCTCGTCCCCCCTCTGCAAGTGTGGCTGGAGGAGAACAACCACTCACCCTCCGTAGTGTCCGGACTGTGGTGCGTAGGGAGATCCAGGAAGCTGTTCTTGGGCCCCTACGCCAGCTTGAGGCACAGGTGGCACAACTAATGGGCGTGCCTGCTGCCCGGCCTACACAGCCCCCAGCACAGCCCCATCCTGGGCTGTGAAGGCACAGTGGCAACTGCCCATGGGTGGGGATATCAGTTCCACTGTTGCCATCTGTGGGCTCATGGGCTCTAGATATCCAAACATCCGTCCCCATCAATTGTGTAACCCCCCCACATGTGTCATACACTGCCCCTGTATGCGTCTTGTTTGTCTTGTCTGTTGACCTACCCAACCTACCTCCCCAGCTATACTGACTTCCTGTACCTGACATACCACTCTCACCTGAAAAAAAAAAAAAAAAACGGGCACTCTGTATCCACAAAAAAATTACGCCCCATACATAGCTGCCCATTTCGCACACATGTCTGCTGGACATGGAAACTGTCAATTACAATTGGCTGTACAGCAAGTATTATTGTTGTCCTCACACCTCTCTCAGGGGTGGAAGGTTTCAAATGTCACACCAAATTACAAACATATGCACAGCTGTTGCTGATGAAGAAATGGGCAGCTATGGGCCTTACCTACATCCCTCCTGCAAAACCCGAGCTTGTTTCCCTACTGTCTTACCCTCTTTGTGACTCCTTTTTCACCACTTTCCTGTCTCCCCATTTTCATTTCTTTCAAAGAAAATAGCGCGGGTGTGCGCAAGAGTAAGCACTTTTAAGCGGTTGTAAGCGGGTGTGCGTGGAGCTGAATGCCAGTGCGCATGCGGGAGCTCCACGCAAACCAGAGCTAACCCGGTTACAACTGCTTAAAAGTGCCTTAGTCACTCTGAATGACAAGGCCTGTAGTCTGCTCAAAAGCAGAATAAAATCCCACTGTCAGTCCCGAACCCAGGACCTTGCAAACAGTAGTCTGCATGACTTACCACTCAGCCATGACTGTTATATAAGAACATTGTGCTACAATAAATATATCATGTAATAGTAGGAATGAATGTAAAGGGAATATAGGATGTGTAGTACACAAAGCATGTCATGTATATTTACTGTCAAATGTACTGGATTTCTAGAATAGTAGTGTGTGAACAGAAACAGCCATGCTTGTTGGTAGCTAGTAGGTAATAATGTCACTGTAGCACCTTGCAAGCCACACACATACTCACAGCAGGATAATCACTGCCCATACACCACAACCTCTTACAGGAACACATCCGGACTAAGTAATAAAAAATGTGGAGCAAAGGGCCAAAAACAGGGACACATTCCAAATAATGCTACAACAAACTTAGACAGTTCAGAGAGTAACAGGTTCTGCATTTTGTTGGATGTCTGGAAGGGTATGAAGTCTGAAACTTAAATGTTTGTCACTATAGTCTGACTTGGGCCCACAGTGATTTGCCAGAAAAAGCTGTTTATGAGATATTGACCAAAATATGAGGCAAAAATGTGGACAACCTGCAAATATCTGTACACTTGAGAGGTCTGACACTGCCATATTTGAATAGTTAAGAGCCTAGACATAGCAACAGTGACTGAGTTACAGAGATGCCCCACAGACTCCCTGTGAAATGTACAAACAGTAGGCAGAAAGGTGTTACAACACATGCAATGGTAACTATGAAGTACTGAAAGTATGCACCACTTGCACAGCAGAAATAGCGTAGTAATACATATGCTCATGCTATCCCACAGTCACAACTGCAGAATACCAGACAATTTAATGGGTGTACCCCACTGATATGTACCATTCCATGAGGCAGATAAAAGATGCACCTGAGAGTCTCTGGGGCCTGCTCAGCAGCATACTCAAATACCCTAATAGATGTCAAGGCCCACACCATGGCCAGACCACACTGCATGCAGTAACACCCTAGCAGATATTGCAAGCATTCCAAGGTGTGAATCTACATGGAAAATAGGAAAGCCACAGCAACACACTACAGTCAAGACACCTAGCAGGCATACAAGTAGTGAATGTAAAGGGCAAATATTGAAGCCATAGCAGCAAAGTGCAAGAGCCACTGCTATACACCACTTACACCACATGTCCCACAGGAAAGCACACCCACCCACATTAACAGTAGTAGTAGTCTTAGGTGTCAGTGTACATACACACAGTACAGGAAACTGGAGAAATGAATGGAGAAATGTTAATCTACAACACAGCCGGAAATATGAGAGAGATACTAACCTTTACACTCACAGAACAGTGTCCACAGCATACCAGCATGGTCCCTGCCCTTAAAATCTGAAAGGGCTATGCCTATCTCACATACCTTTTTATAGCACTGTCCTGTGAGAACTGCAATCAGTACACAACTGGCTGCATGCAATTAGCAAATGCTGGCTAACAATTGGTGCAGAGGCCATCACATGGACATATGCAGATACCTACAAAAGCATGCTGTACTCCCAGTCCACACATGCAGTACTTTAATTGCACCCTGTGGAGGTAGGGAGAGACAGAGAGAGAGAGAGAGAAAATAAATAAATAAATAAACATACACAAACAAAACTGGTCAGCAACAACCACTTGAAAGCTGACAACTGGCAAGTGGAGCAGCAGGACACAAAACCAGACGGCAACACAAGCAGCTGTGACAAACACAGGTAATGTAAAGTAATACTATAAAACTCTACATACTGTAAACCCTCCATATGTGTCATTGGTCTGTATCCATATGTATATGAAGATGTGCATAGGGCAGGGGACATACAGCAACTATCAGTGAAAGCTGTAAATACATATGTATATGAGGGCATCTATGTGCACATATCAATCTAGGTTGAATGTAGGTTGTAGTGCAATGTACAAAGTAGGTTCCACAGTTATGTATGTTTAGCAGTATGTTAGTGTGTGTATACAGTTTTGTAAACAAACATGTTGATATACCTATCTATCATATGGATACGTATGTATGTCAATATATGTATGTATGTATATATATATATATATAGATATATATATATATATATATATATATATATATATATATATATAATATGCATATATGTATACATACATAGAGAGGGATGTAGGAATACATAGACAGATGTAGATAGATAGAATATGTACAAACATATATATGTAATACACACATACAGATATAGATATATGTAGATACATATACATAGACAGACAGATCTGACTATCTACAGGTATGACTGTATATGACGATCTCACACTCCCCCTCTCCCACCCCCTCTGTCACTCTCACCCCCTCTCTGTCACACACACACCCCTCTCTCCATATCTATAGCAATATATGTACATCCATATATATATATGTGTGTATATGTATACAGACATATATATATATATATATATATATATATATATATATAGAGAGAGAGAGAGATATGTATATATATTCTGAGTGAGGCACATGTGTGCAGATGTATTGCAACAGGTGCCTGGTGACAAAGGCATGGAGTGAGCACCAGTGTCAAAACTGGAGTACCATACCCCATTTCAAATCACCTACAGCAGTAACTACCAGATATGTGATTGGCTGCCCACCACTGCATGTGTCAGGGGTGAACAGGGTCATAAATGTGTACAATAGTCCCCCCAATGATATTCACAGTGGCACACTATTCCTGGAATACCTGCACATGGTATGTGTCAGCAGACATGGTGTGTCAGCTATGGACATGTAGGTCAGTGTACCCCTCCACACCACACAATGGCTGCCACGGTATGTAACTCACATGACAGCTACAGATATGGAGAAGGACACAGTGACATGTACAACACTGTGACAATGCACTCAAACACATTACCAATGCACAGTGACTGACAACACCACAGAGTACACACATACTACCCACATAGAGGTTACCACTCCTGGATTTACATACTTAAGTCACACCCATGACAGATGTCCAACAACCATAGTAACACCTCACACCATCCACAACCTAAATGACTGCTGTGTGTCATCTGTGACACTGCAGTAAAGAGCACATGGCGGAGGTACAGGTTCCTACCCACAGATAAGACATACCCTGCAATAAACCACACAGCGTTAAGAAGCAAGACTCCCCATGAGTACATATCACACATACCCCTGCTGAATGTTAGTCAAATAGGTAATATGCCATATGAGTCACCCTGTGTAACTGTTTGACAGGAGCAGGTACCATCACATCACATGTGTCACAATGGTCAGGGTAGCAGAACAGTATGCTGTTGTAGTCCCAGGGGCAATAGCATATTGTATTGTATTGTATTGTAATGTATTGTATTGTGTTGTATTGTATTGGTATGTAGAGGTGCCTCCTTCGTGGAGTGGAACCACTGCTGCTGTATGCCAGTGTACAGGTACATATCCTGTAGTCAGGCTAGTGTTACATAGCACTTCTATATGTGTGTTTAGCTCCTCTTGGAGTTCGTGTAGCATGCAACCAGGGATACCATCAGGTCCCATTCATGTTGTGTATTCTGCTTTTCTGAGGGCGGCTCTCACCTGGACATCTGTGATGACAGGGAGGTTACAGTCAGCTGGGATAAGTATGTCTTATTTTGGGGGAGAGGGAGGGGGGGAACCTGCACTGAACCTGTCTGCCATAATGTTGCCAATATCTGTGGGTTCAGTGAATTATTTGTTGTTGTTGTGTACTAACTATGAGCATATTGGAGGGTTTCTGACCAGGTTGCTAACATAACTGAAGAAGGCCTTGTGGTTATCTGTAGTGTCCCTGTTGATTTCCCTCTCAAAGTTGCCCATGGATGTTTGTATGAGAGAAAATAGCTCCTTACTAGTGCTGATCAGACATGCCTTCCCTTTATGGAATTATGCTCTGTCTTGCAGTAGCTTCCATCTTTTGTTATACAATCTGTCTATGGCTGGGGTCCACCAGACAGGATGCTGTCCCTTTGTGGAGAGTGTCTTGGTCTTATATGGGATTGCATGATCCATGCATTCTTGGAGATGTCCGTAGAAATAATTTGTGAAGGGGTCAGCATTGTGGGTTGTGTCTTCCACTGGCCCAGTGGGCTTAAAGGATACCATGTCAGTGTTACGAAGTGTAAAGTTTGCATTTGAAATGTTATTCACTGCAGTCGTTTGTGCTGGTGGTGGAGGTGGGATATGTATATCCAGGGCAATTAGTTTGTGGTCAGCTCACAGTAGTTGATGATGTACCCCATACAGTACCTCGATGCAAACCCCCAGAGTGAGGAGGTGCTTTGGACCTGAATCAGTGTTCTGACTGCTGGGGTTTGGTAGTATGTCATATGGAGTGTGCCAGGTACTGTTGCACAGTTGTTGGCTGAGCACTGATACCTGGCCATTTACATGTATATCCACCAATAGACAGACAGATGCTATATATGTGACATATGTTGTATCACAACAGTCGAGTAGCATGTGTAGTATGTGTGCCAAATTCTGCTGACATATTTTGCTGATATCATGTTATTTCCTTTTTCAGGACCATGGCTCACCAGCGCAATCCAGCGTACTCTGCAGCTGAGGATGAGGAGATACACCAGAGCCTGGTGCGGGATTATGCAATACTCTTTTCCCGCACCAGCCAGAATCAGCAGGAGTGGGCTGCACTGTGGCAAGACCTGGTCCATCGGGTAAATGACATAGGCACGCATAATAGGACATATGAGCAGGTACGACATCACTGCAGTGATTTAATCAGAAATGTCCGTCAGCGTGCGTCAGATATCCACAGGCAACAGGTTGCCACAGGTGGTGGGGTGGCTATACATCCCCCACTCACCAGACTGGAGGGACTACTCATAAGTGTTGTGGCTCCAGCCTGACAATAACAACAACAGCAGCAGACCTGCATTATGATGGAGGCTGGAGCCACGCAGCAGCAAGACTACGAGCGTGCAGGTAATATGCCATATGTATAGTTGACTGTTGTGTACACTGGTAGTTAATGCATGTGTGAGGTGTGTCCTTGGTTTGTAGCTGTCATCATAGTATTTAATGTGCAAGTGTGATATTCTCAATATCAGCAGCTGACCTGTGAAAGGCGACTGTTGTACTACTGACCTGTATCATACTCAGTAACAATGGCACAGTTGTGCCCACTGACATTAATTTCCTCACTTCTGCAGGTCCCTCCGGTGTAACAGCAATGCAGCCTATCCATGCTGGTGAGTGTGTATTAACATTACCTTTAATAGTCTTGATAGTAATAGTAATATTAGGCTCACTGAGTAGTGCTCTGTGTATGCATGCAGGTGTGTCTGTGTCTGTGTGTTGATATCTCGCATACTGAGTTGTGTGCAAGTGTGCAACTGTGTGCAACTGTGTGCAACTGTGTGCATGTGTGCATGTGTGCATGTGTGCACGTGTGCACGTGTGCACCTGTGCATGTGTGCATGTGTGCATGTGTGCACCTGTGCATGTGTGCATGTGTGCATCACTGGCAACATTGTGTAGACATTGTAAACTGTGTTTCCTGTTTCCCTCCCACAGGTTCTGGTGCTGCTCTGGTGTCATGCAGCAGGGAACCTGAATCAGGTGCCACGGGTACTGATAATGATGACATCTGTGTAATGGCACAGGAAGGTATGCCAGGGTCCGTCATTGGTCAGCCAATTGACAGTACACAGCTGTCAACCCCATCAATGCGCACAGTTATCCTGCCAATACACCCTTTGTCACCAATGTCCCTAGGTGATGGACAGGATACAGTGGGCATTGACCAGAGTAATGTGGTATCTGTGGCACATGCTTCCCCACACAGCAGCCATGGGCATGGCCCTGAGATGGTACCACACAGACAGATGTCCAGGGGTTCTCATGGGAGCGTCCATGGGCATACTGCCCCTGTCAGACGTGCCCACAGAGGTCTTACAACCTCAGCTATGTTTCGGGCTGTTATGCAGGCACAGTCACGTATGGAACGGTACACCAGACAGGGTCTGAGGGAGCTGACAGCATGTCGTACAGCCATGACTGACAGTATGCGTGACATTGCGGCTGCCATCCGTAATTTCACCGATGTCATAGACAGACGTTGTGGGGACATATTAGACCGGTTCCACAACTACATGTCCATGAGCCAGGGCGATGGTGGACGGTTGAGGTGTCGACGTGGGCATATGCCAGCAACAGCAGCAGCTGGCAGTCATCGTGGATGACAACAGGGCCGCGGCTGCCCCCATAGTGCCAGCAGCAGCCCCAGCAATGCTGGGTCTGTGCTGTCATCAGACCGCCCCAGGAGACCATGTGCACGTGGCTCTGGACAGGCCCGACAGGGATCTGTGCCCAGTCAATGAACACCTGCTTCTGATGACAGTACCCAGTCTGAATTGGTACCGGATATGGTCCTTAGCACCCCTGCAAGGCACAGGTACCGTGTCCGTGGCCAGAGACACTGATCTGTATGACCTGGCAGGTACAGTCTGTGGCTGTCCACAAACACCAGTATATGGCAGCCATGAGGTGGAACTGTGTGCATCCATACACACATGCAAATTGACAACACCTAGGGCTACCGCATACACTGCATCAACATTGCCCCACCTTGTACTGCTGTCCCTCACCAACACACATACACATACATGTCAATTGGTAGTATCAGTGGCAGACTCAGGCATACTAAGTTCACACCCTGTGCATATGATGAAACTGTGCCACCTCCTGCAATCTGTAACATCAGTGCAGGTACAGGTTAACATGTTGCTGATGCACAGGGTGACTACATAGACATGTAGTAATAGTATCATGTTGTTAACAGTACTGTGTGCTGATATAATTGTGGGTATATCCCAGCATGCCTGATGCAGTAAGGGTATGATTGTCTTGTACTGTTGTCTACACCCATGGTAAGTACCATAGTGTATCATCTGCACATGTTGGCATACTGGTGGTAAGGATGTCAACAGAAGGCTAGATACATAGGTAGCACAGGGGATAAGGTAATGAAAGTATTGTTACGCAATGATGGACATGTAAACTGCAAGTGGCATGTTGCCCACACTGGACTCTGCAATGCGGATGTTTGAGGATGTTGATATGTGTGCAGTACTACACGACTGGTACAGGACACACAGGAGCACCCTAGCACTGCAAGCTCACATCTCATACCATGCTAGACAGCCCCAACACACAAAACTAACTGTGACAAGAGGGAGAGTCCCCATAAATGTCAGGGATACTGTGGTGGCAGGCCAGGTAGCATACATCCTACTAAGTATGGAACCACTGAGTGAAGGCTCAGTGTCTGTTATTTGACATGTGTATTACTGCAGGTATGAGCACCTGGGTTTCCATCCAGTTATTGTTCATCCTGACGGTACATGGTCTGTACACTTGTGTGCGCTGAGACTGGACCCTAGCCATCTGAACTGTGTGTTTCCATGTACATGTGTATAGTGCCTGCATATTTGCACTGTTACCTACTGGAAGTGGTACAGCTTGTTTGTTGTACAATGGACTACATGCAGCCCTGCTTACTGTAGCTTTGTTTGCATGCATGTTTGCTTGCAGTTACCCTGGAACACTGATCCCACCTGCAATGCAGAGTTACAGAGCTTCTGTGGACTCCTAGTGACATCTGCATAGCTTACTATATGTATGTCCATGTCTCACGTGACAGAACGTCACTGTTTGTCCTGTTCAAATGTACGTTGCCTGTGACACATTGCATATGACTTACCTGGCATTTGTCCACGTGAGCAGTCATATATGCCAGTGCTAACTAATCACAGGCACTACACCCTCACATACTCACCTTCTGTTGAACCACCTGCTTCGCTAGGGACGGCTTGCACCTGTCACCCCTGGGCTTTCAGATATTGGCAAAGGCTCTTGCTACCCCTATAGTGCCTTTTTTAGGCAAGGCTCAAAGGACAAACCCAGCTCCATAGGTATCACAAGGGATAAGAAACTAAGAGTAATGCTACTGAAAGCCAGAAGTCTAAACCTCAAGATGCACGCACTCAAAACTCTCCTTAGCATGGAGAACATCGATATCTGTGCAGTAACAGAAACCTGGTTCAGGGCTCCCGAGAGCACCCCAGCACTACCAGGTTATACTTCATACCATGCTTTTCGGCCACAAAATGTGGACTGAACCACAAAAGGAGGGGGAGTATCGATATTCATCAAAGATACCCACACCTCCAGGTTGGTGGCAAAGCACGTAGCATCAGAGACTATCCATGTGCAACTAACAGTGGGTAGAACTGCCTTCCAGTTTATAGCATGCTACAGACCACCCTCCCAAACCCAGGAACCCCACTCGGCCTTCCTGAGAACATTGGAAATTATGAAGGTCTCTCCAAACACCATTATATTGGGCGACTTCAACTACCCAAACTTAGACTGGGAGCATTACTCTAGCTCCAACACCCTAGCCCAAAGGTTCCTAGAATTTATAAACTCAAATGCTATGGAACAACTTGTTACCACTCCCACAAGAGGGGAAAACATACTGGACCTGATCATCACCAACATGGGGACTCTATGCTCCAGACCAGAAGTGTATCCCTCACTGTTAAGATCAGTCCATAAACTAATCTCACTGGATATTCACATCCCAACCCCATCCCCTGCCCAGAAAACCACAGTGAAAAACTTCTCTGAAGCAAATTTCACACTCCTCAAAACCGAGGTGTAATCCTTCAAAGCCCCCGGGCCTGTGGAAAATACGGCCCAGACCGCAGAATCCTTTATAAACGCATTCTATGAACACCTTCAGGAATGCATGGATCATGCGATCCCAAATAAAACCAAGACCCAATCCTCCAAAGGCAGACGTCCTGTCTGGTGGACCCCAGCCATAAACAAACTATACAATAGAAGGAGGAAGCTACTAAATGATAATGCAAAATCCCAAAAAGGGAAGGCATCACTGATCAGTATTAGCAAAAAACTACGGGCACTCATAAAATTGTCTAAGGCCAGCTTCGAGAAAAATTGCACAGGACACTAAGGATAATCACAAGGCTTTCTTTAGTTATGTTAGGAACCTGGGTGGTAATTCCCAGATATGCTCAGAATTAGTCCAAAATGACAAAAAATACACCGAACCCACAGACATTGCCAACATCCTAGCTGACAGGTTCATCGCAAACTTCTCCCCCCCCCCTCCACACCAAAAGGGCAAATATCTATCCCAGCAGAGTGCTGCCCCCCTGACATCTCAGATGCTCAGGTAAGAGCCGCCCTCTCCAAAGCAAAAAACACAGCATCAATGGGACCAGATGGTGTCCCAGGCTGTGTCCTACATGAACTCCAAGAAGAGCTAAACCCAAACATAAAACTACTGTTCAATCTCAGCCTTACTACAGGATATGTGCCCAAAGAGTGGCATACAGCAACAGTGGTCCCTCTCCATAAAGGTGGTGTCTCAACGGATCCTGGAAACTATCGCCCCATAAGCCTGACTAGCTTGGTCTGCAACGCTATGGAAAGGATCATCATGGACCTCATAAATAAAGATATTGGGGACCTACAGACACTGGATCCTACCCAGTTCGGCTTTGTTAAGGGCAGATCCTGCCTCTTAAACCTGGTTGATTTCTTTGAAACAGTCACCAAGGCCATTGACGAGGGGAAGGTGGTCCACACAGCCTACCTAGATCTCGCAAAGCCTTGATACAATACCCCACTCGGGCATTATAGATAAGCTCACCAGCTTAAATATAAACCCCTATGTCACTAGATGGATTGCAAACTGGCTCAAGGACAGAACCCACATGGTTAGAATTGCTGGAGCCATGTCAGACTCCAAACCAGTTACAAGTGGTGTCCCACAAGGCTCAGTCCTGGGACCTCTCTTGTTTGGTATATATTTCTCAGAGGTACAGGCCAACACGGAAGGACTGTGGCTGACCAAGTTCGCAGATGACTGCAAACTGGGCGCCATAATCGACTCTCCAGCCGACACAAGCATCCTCCAAAAGGGCCTCATAGAAACAGACAACTGGTGCCAGAGCCATGGCCTCAAGCTAAATGCCAAAAGTGTATAGTCATCCCCTTTGGCAAAAACAAAGTGCCCACAAATTACCACATAGGTGGTAATCCATTAAACACCGAAGAAGTAATTAGGGACCTGGGGACCCAAGTTGATAGCAATCTCTCATTTGACAACCACGTGGCCAAAGTGGTTAGAAAAACATTTTATATAGCCCACCTAATCATGAAGGGATTCACATCTAGATCAGGGAGGTCATCGTGCCTCTTTACTCATCCCTCATCAGGCCCATAATTGAGTACAATGCCCTTTTGGGATGTACCTTACCAGACACCTGCAGCAACTGGAAAGACCCCAAAAGTACCTCACCAAGAGGATCAAAGGGCTCAAACAGATGCCATATGCTGCCCGGTTAAAGAAACTCCAGCTCTACTCAGTGGCATACCGCCTGTTCAGAGGCGATCTGTGCCTGACGTATAAAGCCATGTCCAACCCAGAATTAATGGACATGCTGCACCTCAGAAAATCCAAATCCCATCGAGCCACGTGCTCGAGAGACTTGAACTTCAGCACTGAAATAAATAGGACATGCTGGAGGGACAGATTCATAACCCAGAGGCTCCCTTCACTCTGGAATAAAATCCCAGTCCAGGTTAGGCAGAGTCCCTCATTGACTCTCTTCAAGAGGAATCTTGATGAGTGGATGGGAGATTGTAGGTTTACCCCGGGTATCACTTCTGTGTCACTGTTAGACAGAGGCACAGTATACTAACCTCGAAAAAGGGCATAGCAAAATAAATTTAAAATGGGTGGCGAAAGCCAAACACATTCTGGCTAGGCTTATAAATGCCCTAGGGCAGATAGCCTAGTATGAACCTATGAACCTATAAACCTATGAACCTATGTACCTTGTTCCCCATTGGCCCTATGTGCTGTTAATCACCATGGCAATCACAATACTATGGTAGCATGTGCAAAGGTCACTTGCCAGTCACCTCTATGGTACAGTTGTGGAATATGTGGGTCATGTGGCAATGTCACAGCTGCCACATGTACACAGTCAACCCTCTCCCCTACACATGGACGTATAACACATGTATGAGATGCAACCACATAGCCAAACTGGGGACTAAGCACTCTGAACCCAGTACTGGCATAACCTGTCAGGTGGCATGAAATACTACAGTGACTACAATACCAGTCTGATGTAGACCTACACTGACAGCAATCCAAACACGTGAACACACTGGGCCATTCGTGGAGCCTCAGAATAGCATCCTGCCTGAGCAGCAGACACCTCTGCAGCTGTCACACAGGCATACGTTAAGCCGGAACACTGCACATGCAACACATAGCACACAAATCCTGTGTGCCAAACAGTCACAGCCTGTACGGCTAGACAACACACCTGCTACAGTTGTGTTAGGTACCTTTATTGTCTGGTACAGTGAGGTTCCACTCACCAGGCTGGACAAGGTGAAGGTCACAATGATATGCCCGTGGGGCACTATGGTCCACCACATAACACAAGCATACAGGTCAGTCAGAGGCATGGACACATATGACTCAGTCATGCATTATTTTGAACAACAACCCACACACATGGGCATTCTGTGTGACAAAAACACACGTGGCATGTGTGGAATTCAAAGCCATAACTAACTTTGCTATGACAGTAGTGAGAGACGCAGTAGCAGAGCGTGCTATTTGCATTACAGGGAGATTTGCCCTCTTCCGCTGTACTTGTAGGGTGCTGACATCATCTCTGTGTAGAGATTGGAATATGCAGCAGCTGGTGTGTTGTACTGGTTGGCAAAATGGTCAGGTCTTTCACACATGCAATTGTACACACCCTACTTCCACCTCCCCTCCCCACACACACACACACTTGCAGGATTCAAACCCCTATCTAACTATGTTATGAAACACAAGACAGACAAATTAGCAGAGTGCGCTATTCCCATTATTTTGAGGTTTCTCTTCTCCTGCTGTACTTATAGGGTGCTGACATCATCAGTGTTTAGAAAGGGGAATGTGCATCCTGTAGTGTGTTCTCTTAGTTGCCAAAAGGGACATTTCCCTTACACAGAATTGCACACACACTAACCCCCCTCACCCAAACACACACACTTGCAAGATTCAAACCTCTACCTAACTATGTTATGACACTCCAGACAAACGCATTAGCGGAGCGCACTATTCGCATTACTGGGATGTTTTCCTTCTCCTGCTGTACTTATAGGGTGCTGGCATCATCAGTGTTTAAAAAGGGGAATGTGCATCCTGTAGTGTGTTCTCCTAGTTGCCAAAAGGGACATTTTTTTCATACAGAATTGAACACACACTAACCCCCCTCCACACTAAGCGTCTGCAGGGTTCAAACCCCTACCGAACTACGTTATGACACTTGAGACGGACGCATTAGCAGATCACGCTATTCGCATTACCAGGAGGTTTCCCTTCTCCTGCTGTACTTATAGGGTGCTGACATCATCAGTGTTTAGAAAGGGGAATGTGCATCCTGTAGTGTGTTTTCCCAGTTGCCAAAAGGGACATTTCCCTCACACAGACTTGCACACACACCAACCCTGCTCACCCGCACACACACACTGAGCATGTGCAGGATTCAAACCCCTACTTAACTACATTATGACACTTGAGGGAAACGCATTAGCAGAGCGCACTATCCGAATTACTGGGCATCTGTTCTGCACCTGCAGTATTTATAGGGTGCTGACATCATTATTTCTACAGAGGTATGTACATCTAGTACTACCTGTCAGGTGGGGGATAGCATATATATGCATTTGCAGCCACCTACTTCAGGGTCAGATATGCACATCACACTGGCAGGTTATGTTCTATACCATGCTTCATGACCACAGGACCTGTAACACACAACACAACCAGTTCGGACCACCCCTCCCACTTCCAGGACACACACTTTGCTTCCCTGGGAACAGTGTCAAGATATGCAGGTGTTCACATACACCATTCCAGTTGTTAACGTCAGGTACAGGTATATTGTGTGTGGGAACTACTCAGGCCTCTACAACATTACCCTACAGCCACTACCATTTGTGAGTCCATGTTCTATGGCAGAACCACTCACCACAGCCACAAGGGGGAATACATATTGCACCTGACCATTTGCAACATGGGTACTCACTGTTCCACACCAGAGGTAGACCACCATTGTTGATATCTGACCATACCCACCTTTCCCTGGACATCCATATCCCATCCCCACCCCCAGGCAAGGTTGTCACTGCAAACAAAGTGTATTTATCAAAAGCAGACTTTACACTTGTGAAGACTGGGGTGGAAGACTTCAAAGGACCCATGCTGGGGGAGTATACAGGCCACTCTGCATAATCCTTGACAATTGCATTCTATGAGCATGTGGAAGGTTTGCATTGATCATGCTATCCCAAATATACCCATGACTGCTCCACAACAGGACACCTGTCAGGTGTACACCAGCCATATATGAGCTGTCCAACAGACAGAGTGAGGTAATACATTGCAGAGCAGTAGCCCACAGAGGGAGGAGATCTCTGAAAAGTACTGGCACGACACTTCAATCCCTCATAATCATCACGACAAAGTGTTGACAGTGAAATTGTCCAGACAATGCAGATAAGGCTCCCCTCAGTCTGTTATTGACGCTCACTTACTGTTAGAGGTCCTCACCAACCCTCTTCCAGCACACACCAACAACATGGATGTGGCTTAGCAAATTCAACCCCTGGGATCTCCACTGTGTCCCTGCTTGACAGAGGCACAGCACACTAGCCTCACACAGTGCCTTATGTGACCTACTTTACAGTGGCACAGTAGCCTACTGTACTGGGGAAGCAGACGCCAAGCACACTCTGGCTAAGCTGTTATTCCCTAGGGCAAACAGCCTAGTGTTGGCCTCTACACCCATATGTTTAATTGTCAGATGCACAATATTTGTTGCTGACAGACTGTTTGCAGGTCTTTATTGCCATAGCATTCCCTGTTTCTATGAACAACTTGTGTATCTGTGGAAGATGTTTGAATATGAGAGGGATTCACTATATCACGTATGTCTCTGTAGTCATTTAACTGTGTGCACTGGGCAGATTGCTGTAATGTGGTTGGTTCCTGGAATAACACGTACAAATACCAGATATGTGTGGCCAACTGCTAAACTGAGATTTGGCCTAAGTGTGTGAGCATGCCCAGTTCAGGCTTTCCATGGCATGTTGTCTGACATATGTCTCATTTATCAAAGTGTGTGAGCATGCCCAGTGTGAGCTTTCCATATGTTGAACTCTGCAGCCCACCACATTTGTGGATGAGTGTGAACTTCAACAATATCTCACGTTTATGGTTGTGTGTTGTGTGTTATGTTGTGTAGTTACTGTCCAACTGCTTTGTGTCTGAACACAACAGGGATTATACTGTGCCTGCAGGGTTTGCATGGGATACTTTGCATACAGTTGTCAACATCCTTTCATACTGACCTAACACTGTAGTACCATATAGTGTACTGGTTCAGTACTTTCACTGTGGTGGACAGTATCCTGGGCTTTAGTCCTATCACTGCTTTACATTTTCATAGTGAGCACAACAGCCTGGTTAGGGGCCAGTTGTGCACATCTGACCATGTTGCATTATGTTCAGATATGAACTACTTAAACCAGGCTTGTCCAACATTGGTAGTGTATTCCACAACATAGGTGTACATTGGCAAACACTAGCGATGTGCCCTAGGCCATTTGTAATGCTAGTCGGAGAGTGTGTTTGTCCTTCGACACACATTGTAAGTGGAGTTTGCCATGACATATGTCATGGTTAGTATACTGTGCCTCCGTCTACCCGTGACATAACAGTGATACCCAGGGTAAACCTACCATCTCCCATCCACTCATCAAGATTCCTCTTGAGGAGAGTCGATGAGTGACTCTCTGGCTACCCTGTACTGGGAGTTTACTCAAGAGTGGGGGTGGCTTCTGTGTTATGGATCATTCAGTACAGCTTCTCCTATGTATGTCAGTGCTGGGGTTCCGGTCTCTCATGTGCATAGCTCACTGCCATTCAGATTGTACAAGGTGAAGCATGTTCATTGATTCCAGCTTGGACATGGCTTTATACATCAGGCACAGCTTGCCTCTGGGTGGGCAGTATGGCAGTGTGTGGAGCTGCAGTTTGTTTAATCAGGCAACACATGGCATCTGTTCAAGCTCTTTGATACCCCTGGTGAGGTACTTTTGGGGACTTTACAGTTGATGGAGGTGTCTGTTGAGGTACATCCCACAGGGGCTATTGTAGTCAATTGTAATGCTGATGAAGGATGACTGCAGAGCCACAATGACCTCCCCTTATCTAGATCTGACAACCTTCATGATTAGGTGGGTATATGGTATGTTTCTGTAACCACTACAGCCACATGCTTGTCCAATGCAGGATATCTATCAACCTGTGTCCCCAGGTCTCTCATTACATGTTAAGTACTTAATGGGTTAACACCTATGTGGTAATTGGTGGGCACTTACTGTATATCCACAGGGGTTGACTATACACTTTTCTGCAATTAGCTTGCTAACATGGCTATGGCACCAGTTGTCTGTTTCTATGTGTCCCTTTTGATGGCTGCAGCATGTCTGACCATGTCAGTTCTGTCCTTGGTCTGGTTTGCAACCCCTCTACTGACATGGGGTTTATATTTAAGCTGGTGAGCTTATCTATAATGAACACGTGGGGTATTGTATGGAAGCCTTTGCAAGGTTCAGCTACACTGTGTGGACCACATTGCCCTCATCAATGACCTTAATGACTGTTTCAAATGAGTCAAACATGTTTAAGGGGCAGGATCTGCACTTAAGAAAGCCACACTGGGTAGGGTCCGGTGTCAGTAGGTCCCCAATATCTTTATGTCTGCGGTACATGATGATCCTTTCCATAGCTGTGCAGACCAAGCTTGTCAGGATTCTGGGGTGGTAGTTTGCAGTATCCATTCAGGCAACACCTTTGTTGAGAAGGACCACTGTTGTTGTACACTGCTCTTTGGGTACATATCCTGTGGTAAGGCTGACATTGAGCAGTAGTGTGATTTGGCATTCCATTCTTCTTGGAGTCCATGTTGGACTCAGCCCAGAACACCATCTCATACCATTGCTGCTGTGTGTTTTGCTTTGTAGATGCTGGCTGTTACCTCAGCATCTGCAATGTCAGGGGGCAGCAGTCTGCTGGGATAGATATTTTGCATTCTGTGGGGGGGGTTGCACTGCACCTGTCAGGTTGGATGTTGGCAATATGTGTGTGTGTTTGGTATGTTGCTTGTAATATTTGAGTGATTCAGAGCATATCTGTGAATTCCCAACAAGGTTCCTACCATCAGTTAAGACAGCCTTGTGATTATCCTTAGTGTCCTGTACAATTTGTATCTTCATATGTTCATAGGTTCATACTAGGCTATCCACCCTAGGGCATTTATAAGCCTAGCCAGAGTGTGTGTGGCTTTCACCACCCCTTGCTATGTGAATAGTATGGCCATTTATGATTTACTTTACTGTGCCTCTGTCTGGACGTGACACAGTGAAGACCCCCAGTGTACATCTACGATCATCCATCCACTTGGCAAGATTCCGGTTGAAGAGTGTCAGTGAGGGGCTCTGCCTAACATGGAGTGGTATTCTGTTCCAGGGTGTAGGGAGCCTCAGGGTTATGTATCTGTCCCTCCAGCACATCCTATTTCATTATGTGTTGAGGTTGACATCTCTCACTCTCACAGCTCCGATGGCTTTGGGTTTTCTGGGATGGAGCATGTCCATTACTCCTGTGTTGGACATGGCCTTGTACAACAGGCATACAATGCCTCTGTGTAGGCAGTATGTGACTGCATTCAGCTGGGGTGTCTACAGCCAGGCAGCATATGACATATATTTGACACCCTTTATCCTCTTGGTGAGGTACCTTTGAGGTCTTTCTAACTGCTGCAGGTGTCAGGTAAGGTACATCCCAAATGAGGCATTGTACTAAATTATGGGTCTGACAAGAGAACAGTATAGGGGCACAATGACCTCTGTTGACGTAGATGTGAATCCTTTCATGATACGGTATCCAATATAGACAGTCTTCCTAGCCACGTTGGCAATGTGAGTGTCACATAACAGGTTACTGTCCACATGTGTCCCTAGGTCCCTGATTATTCCTTCCATACATAATGGTTTACCACCTATGTGGTAATTTGTGAGTACCTTGTTTGGTATTTGGTGGGACATTCATACTGTCCAGTGTCTTCAGGACGGCTGGGTGGGGTTCCTGTGTGTGAGAGTGTGGTCTGCAGCATGCTACAGACTGTACAACAGTTTTGCCTACGGTTAGTTGCACATGGGTGGTCTCCGATGCTTCGTGCATTGTCAGTTACCTGGACGTATGGGTGTCTGTGCTGAATATGGATACTCCCCCTCCTTTCATGTTTTGGTCCAGGTTTTGGGGCCATAACGCATGATATGAGGTATAACCTGGTAGTGCTGGTGTGCTGTCAGGAGGCTTGCTGCAGGTTTCTGTCACTGCACAGGCATCAATGTTCTCCATACTGGGGAGGGCCCCGGGAGCATGCATATTGAGGTTTACACGTCTGGCATTGGTCAGCATTACCCTTATGTTTCTTTCCACTTATGTTTTCTAGGGTGGTGGGTTAGTCTTTTCAGCCTTGCCTGTGAAAGGCTCTATGGAGGTGGCAAAAGCCTTATCCAATATCCAGATGCCCAGGGGTAACAGGTGCAAGCCATCCCTGGAACAGCAGCGTGGCTTGTCAAGCATGACATCTCAAGCAGACAGACATTGGATCCCCTTGGAATGACACCAGTAATTGTGCCACTTGTTAAAGCTGATCATTTTGTGTTTGTACTGTGGCATCATTCTTGGTGAGGGTAGGATTCTGCAAACGGTCAGTGTCATACCGGCCTGGACTACATAATCGGAGAGCTCATCTATGTCTCTTTTCATGTAGTCTGGGGAGGTACATCTCAGGTCATTCACGCCAGCATGGACAATGACTGCATCATATTTCTACTTGCTTTGGGGTGACCTGCGTACTTGTGTTATGTGGCGTATTGTAGCAGCCTACAGGCAGCTTACTGTACCCTTTCCCTTGTTCAGTCTGGTAAGTGGGACAGCAGTGTGTCTGACTATGGAGTCACCTATTACAACTGTATCAGGCATGTTGTTTCTCCTTCTGGCCTGTGACTGTTTGGCACACCAGCTTTGTGTACTATGTGTTGCATGTGCTATGTTTGGAGGTTGTGGTTGCTTGGGTGTCTGCTTTGGAGGTCTCTGTTGATGTGGTGTGTTTGTAATTAGGGCCTCTGGGAATGTTTTTCTGTGTTTATGTCTTTGGTTTGCAGTTGTGATAGGTCTATGTGGGACTGGGTTTGTGGTGTGTGTGGTTACCTTCTCCTCCTGACTAGTTTTGACAGTACTGAGTTGAGGGAGCTCAGCCTCCGGTTTGGATAAATGGTTGCATCTCTCACATATATTTGTATTTCTTGGGGGGAGTTGAGGGTTGTCTGTGTACTTGGGGCAGGTGTAACATTGCCTCAAGATTCACAGATTCAACTTGTTGTAGCTGGCCTTAGTGGATTGTATGTGTGGACATATTTTATTGCCATACTACTGATCAGTGATTACTTCCCTTTTTATGTTTGCTCTGTCATGTAGTAGCTTCCTCATTCTCTTGCATGGTTTGGTAATGGCTGGAGTCCACCATGCCAGATGTCTGCGTGTATGGCATTGTGTCTTGGTTTTATTTGGGATTGCATAATCCAAGCATTCCTGGCAGTGTTCATGGAATGCCTGTATAACAGGTTCTGAGGTGTGGCCCATATTTTGCACCTGCACAGGGCCTTTAATGGATTCCACATCAGTTTGGAGGAGTGCAACTGTTGCTTTACACATGTTTTTCACTGTGGTTTTCTGGCCAGGGACTGTGGTCAGGATGTGTATATCCAGTGTGATTACGGTCTATGGTCTGGTCTTACCAGTGAGGGATACACTTCTCATCTTGCCATCCAGTACCAATGTTGCTGATTATCACATCCAGTATGCTTACCCCTCTTGTGGGAGTGGTACGTTGTTCCTGGGCATTTTGGTTTATGGATTCTAGGAACTTTTGTCCTACAGTGTTGGAGCTAGTATAATGCTCCCAGTCTATGTCTGGGTATTTTCAGTCACCCAATATAATGTGGTTTGGAGGGCTTGATATATTCATGTATTCCAACATAGGCCAAGTGCAGTTCCTGGTGTTAGGACGATAGTCTGTAGCAGGCTATAAACTGGGAGGCAGTTTTAGCCACTGTTACTTGACCATGGCTAGTCCATGCTGCTTCATGTTGTGGTACCAACATGGGAGTGTGGTTATCCTTGACAATTATTGCTAGTCACCCTCCTTTTGTAGCTTGTTCCATGTTTTGAGGCTGTACAGCACAGTATGAGGTGTAACCTGGTAGTGTTAGGGTGCTGTTGTGAGCCTTGACCCAGTTTTCTGTTACAGGACAGATATCAACATTCTCCATACTGGGGGAGTTTAGACTGCATGCATCTTGCTGTTTAGACTTCTGGCATTGGGTAGCATTACATCTAGGTTCTTATCCCTTGTGATACCTATGGAGGTGGGTTTGTGTTTTGAGCCTTACCTATTCAGGGCACGCTGTGGGTAACAACAGCCTTTGCCAGTATCCATAAGGCCTGGACTGATAGGTGCACGCCACCCCTAGCAGGTGAAGCATCATGTCATGCTCAGCATGTCATCCCAGGCTGGCACACATTGGATCCCCTTTGACTAACTGCAATACTTCAGCCAATTATTGCAATTGATCATCTCATCGTCATATTGTGGCATCATGCTTGGTGAGGGTAGGATGTTAGTCAGGGTCATCAAGTGTGCATATACTACATGGTGTTACATTGCTTAACACATGGCATTCATGCCTCAGGTGGTGCTGCAGGGCTGCCTCTGTCGGATGCACATACTACACTCCCTGTACATGTTTGAGAGCAGGTTATGTCATTTTAGGCATCCCTGTTATTATATGAGTGAGTCAGAGAGGGGTATCATTCCCTGGGTTCCTACTGAGCCAGTGTATGTGCAATGCATTGCCTCTTTGCCAAGGCCAGGGCATACTGGGCACACCTCCTTCTGCCTACTGGGGCAGGCTCAGGTTGTTCCTCCTCCTCCGAGTCAAGCTCTGCCTGTGATGGCCTTGGCAATGGTGGGGGGCTGTTTAGCCCGGCCCTATGCTGGTCCTGCTGCAGCTGTTTTCGCAAGATCATATTATGTAGCATAGCACATACCATGACAATGTGGGTACATGTAGTTGGTGAGTACTGCAAGGCTCCACCAGATGTGTCCAGACACCGGAACCGTGACTTGAGCAGCCCAAACACATGCTCTATTACATTACGTGTTTGTGCGTGTGCCTCATTATGGCATTCCTGTTCAGGTGTGTGTGCATTTCTGATGGGTGTCATCAGCCAAGGCTCCAGTGCATAACCTGCATCCCCCACTAGGTGTCCATGTGGGATGTCCCCATTGGCAAATGTCTGGTACAGCTGCGTCAAATGCCAGATATGGGAATCATGGTAGCTCCCAGGGCAGCCAGCACACACATTCATTATTATGCCCTGGGCATCACACACAACCTGGCAGTTTATGGAGGGGAAGCCCTTGCGGTTAATGTAGGCCCTACCCCGCTCACCGGCTGGTGCTTTGATGCATATGTGTGTGCAGTCTGTTGCACCCACTACCTCAGGGTATTCCGCTATTTGCTGGAAGAGACGCATATTGCTGGCCAATACCTCACGGGCATTGGGGAAATATACATGATCACCGAAATGTGCTGACATGGCATCCAGGAACTGGTGCAGTACCCTGGTTGCTGATGCCTGTGATATCCCCATCATATCACCAGTTGGTCTCTTGAAGGTACCTATTGCTAGTATTCTTAGGCCAACACATACCTTGGTTTCCACTGGGATGGGTTCCCCTCTGTTGGTTCTGTGTGTGAGGTGTGGCCTGCACAGCTCGACAATTTGATGAAGGAGGTCTCTGTCCACTCTATAGCGCTCTACTATCTCCAGCTCATGTAACCCGTGGTAGGTGATCCTGGGCCTGTACACTCTTCTCCGTCTCCTCACTGTGGGTTGTCTGGCACCATTTGCATTGTCACCACCCTCAGCAAGTAGCCTATGTCTCCTTATGACAGCTATGGCAGCCCCTAGCATTTCTGCTCTGAGTTCAGCTTTTTCAGTTTTCACTTCTAATAGCTTACTCCTGTCTTGCAGTGTCTCTTGAGAGAAACATCCTGCACTGCTGTTTGCAGAGTTTTAAGTGCTTGGCTGAGCTACTATTCTGCCTGTGTAATTGCCTGCTTCTAATTGTTTTTACCTGCTAGCTCCAGCAGTATTCCCTGCTAGCTTCCTACTAATTCTGTTGCTTCCTTTTTCCTTTCTGTTTCCTCAGGGGGGAGCAACGCACATACCAGCAGAAACACGCTCACAGTGGCTTACACGCGTGCACACCAGCGCAAACAGTGTTACAAGTCTGCCAACAGGCTCCCACATGCTCAGACTGCCTTACATGCACGCACACTGCCCTACTCGTGCCTCATGGCGCGCACACGTGCGCATGCATGCCCAGCAAGAAACTTTGGTGTAAGCAACAGTGTACACCTTCCATTTCTTGACTTTCCCATGCTTATCTTGTGGCACTCCTCTTTCCATGACATGTGTCTGACATCTGTCATGTAACACTGACCTGCAATGAACTGCATTTCTTTCTGCCATTCCCCCCTGTGATGTCACCTATCTCCTACTCTATTCCTCCCCCTTATGTATCTCTTACACTACTCAGAATGTGCTCATTTGCTATGTGACTGTGGGATTCAGTATCCTAACACTCATTTACATCAGATTGCCTACTAATGCTTAGTTACATGTCTTAGACTCAGCTTCCCCCCTTAGCAACCACTAAACGGTGGCCATGTTGTTTTTGGTCTGCTGGTCCCTGCATTATAAATCCATGTATTGCATAAAACCCACATTTGTGGGTTTATAACCTTCATTTTTATGTTTTATACAGCGCAGCCCATTTGCGCGGGGCTGCGCTGCATTTAAACATTTATTTTTCATATTTGCATCGGGGTACCTTGCCAATGGCCACATATTTGGCCATTGGCATGCTGCCTGACACATATGCACCCTTTATTTGGAGCTGACATGGCTCCATTGTGTTTTTTGCAGAAACGTACTCAGTTGTCAACTGAGTACATTTCTGCAGCTAAAACGTCTCTTACACGGGCTGCTATGGGCTTCCTGGATCGCTAATCTACCTCATTTGCATGCCTTTGGGCTGCAAGTGAGGTGATTAGCATATCCACGCCCACTCCGTGTAATAGACGTTTTAGCTGGTCTCTTACACGGAATTTCGGGCTGTTCCTGGATCGCGAAGGCTGCATGGAGTCTTACACTACTCTTAGACTCCGTGCAAGCCTTCGTGAATCCTGCCGATAGTGTTGGAAGGAAAGGATTACAATAATTGTGATTGTAAAGGTTTGGTGTATTTGGCATTATGTCAGACATGTAATGCATTTTATGTGGGAAAAACAGAACGTAAACTTAAAAGAAGGATTTACGAATACATGTACGATATTTAGGTTCAGAAAGAAACAAATGCATTTTATAAACACAAACAGGTATGTTCCATTGCACAATATGTATTTTTTGTTATTGAAAGGGTGAGCATTGATGGACGGCGTGGCCTACGGGAAGAGAAAATTGAATATAGAGAGTTATTGTGGCAAATAACTTTAGAGGCCAACAAATTTCCTGGCCTCAATGAAAATATTTCTATAGCTCCTCTCTTAAAATTAAGGTAATCAAAACTGTAACCATGTTACATGATACTCTAAGGCAATGTTTTTTACAAACAATTATGAATTATAACCTATGGGCAATGAAATGGTTAACACACTTCAGTTTTTAGTTATGAATTAATATATACATTTTTTTTGTATTTAATGGATTTTAGGTATTTTTTTCATGTATTTTATGTATGTTTTATAACAATATTAAATATATGTATAATGCTCTGTTAGGTGATGTTTTACCTTGTTTGTATGGTATTTTTTTATTAATGGCGGATTTTGACCACAAGATAGAGCTAGAGGATAACATTACTGAGAAAATAGTACTGCTATGTTTTTAAAGCATTAGCTGTTGTGTAATGGATTTAAGCTTTTTTCAACTGTTTTTTTTTATTATTTTTTTTAAAAAATACATTTCTTAGTTTTCAATCTTGATGCTTCTTTTAAACATATCAACATCTGGATTATGCTTTTATATAGGGGATACGTGTCATTTTGAAATACACACAAGAGGCAGAATGCTGACAAGAGGAAACACCACCAAACACGATCTCTGCACCAACAGCAAACGAAATAGATTTATTAAAAATGAGCGCTTTCGGTAGAGAGCATTCTCCCCACCTTCATCAGATAACAATTTTGTTTCAAAAACCTCCTTTTATACACAGCTGATGTTGTTGATATAAAAGACCTCTATACAGTCATTCCACATCAAACAGGTGTCGAATGGACTGTTGATTTCATGTTAAGAAAAGGGGCATCAACTGACCATATGCATTTAGTTGAAACCCTGTTAGACTTGATTCTCACTAACAATTATCTAGTGTTCAACAACACATACTTCCTTCAAACCACAGGTATAGCAATGGGTTCTCCCTGTGGTTGCACTTTTGCAAACAGTGTGCTAGCACAATGGGAGAACCAATACCTCTTTTGTAATCCACTCTATAAAATGAATGTCTCTTGGTACACTAGGTACCAAGATGACATGTTCTTCTTATGGAAGGGCTCATCCGACTTAATACCAAAGTTCATTGACAGTATCACCAGGTCAACCAATTTTTTGGAATTTACTTACTCCTTTGACAATATGGAAATTACGTTTTTAGACGTAAAACTAAGGAAAGATGTAATACAAAACAAACTAAAATCAACCATCTATAGGAAAGAAACTTTTTCCAACACGTATTTGCATTTCACCAGCTCACATCCTATCCATCAAAAGAGGAGTGTGGTCAAAGGACAATTTGTCAGGGCCGCTAGGATGGTCTCTGAGCAGGATGAGTTCCTTAGGGAATGTGATAACATTTTTTCCATGTTTTTATTGAGGGGGTATCCAAATTCATTTGTTGATAAAATTCGGAAGGAAGTAATCACTAAAAGGCAATCAGGGCATTTTCAGCCCATTCTTAGAGAGGGAAGAATAGTAATCAAAACAAACAATAATACAAATGGTAATTCTTTGGGTAACATTTCTTTTCTATTCACCTTTTGTTTGGATTACAAGGCTATAAAAAACATTTTTACCAAAAACTGGAATGTTCTGTTGGAAGATCAAGAGTTGACCAAATGTGTGGGTGAAACACCAAAATTCACATACAGGAGGGGGCCAAACTTAAAAAACATGTTAGAAAGAACTAATCACAAGTCCAACAGAATTGTAAAAGGGATGAACAAATGTGGATGCTGCCCGCAATGTAAATTTGTTTCAGTGGGCACTAGTATACATATGGCAGGAAAAGAGTATAGAATTAATGGTAAATTCAATTGCCTATCCAGAGGAGTTGTCTATGTGGCAACATGCAGACAGTGTTCTGCTTTTTATATCGGTAAAACCGATAGGCCAGTTAAGAAGAGAATATATGAGCACGTACATGCCATAAATACTGGGGACATGAATAATGCTTTGGCAAAACATGTCAGCCAACATGTCGACCATTCCTTCTTGTTCACCATTATACAACAAGTACAACCCTCTATCAGGGGAGGGCCTTGGCAACTTGAGTTAGAGGAACAGGAGGTCTTTTGGCAAATACGTACCTCATCATACATTTTTCCAGGCTTAAATGAGATAGTATCTATAAAATGTATTCTAAAATTAAAAGCTCTTAAGAGGTAGGACATTTCATTTACTTACAACCTGGTGTATATATTCATTCTCAGTTCTTATATATATCAGATATGAGTTAATAGATAGTCAGTTATGATATGGATTTAAAACTTTTGTATTTTTCATGTTGGTGATGTTCACACAGTCAAATTCACATTTTCATAATATTTAAATCATTAATTATAGAACAGATTTTTGCGTACCATGGTTTGAGTATGTATGTATGTATGTATGCATTTATGTACAAATTCTCTATTTATTTATTTATGTCATTTATTTTTATATGCATATGTACACATACATTTTTATTAATGTCTTTCATTAAATGTTTTTAACGTATTTGGTGTAGCTTAGCTTTAAGCTATGATTTTCAGTTTTCAATACCTCAGGTTAACAGCCTATTAGTAACCTTGTTAACTAATTAAATAACAATCAGCTGTGTATAAAAGGAGGTTTTTGAAACAAAATTGTTATCTGATGAAGGTGGGGAGAATGCTCTCTACCGAAAGCGCTCATTTTTAATAAATCTATTTCGTTTGCTGTTGGTGCAGAGATCGTGTTTGGTGGTGTTTCCTCTTGTCAGCATTCTGCCTCTTGTGTGTATTTCAACAGTTTTTTGGTTTCCTATTTCGTGATACGTGTCATTTTGTAAGAACATGAAAACACTTGACATTCTGCATTTTAAAGGAATTAAGTAATTAATCACTTGGTTTGCATTGTGATAGGTTGATTAATGAAGAAACAGCAGTATAAAAATGGATGTTGTATTCACCAGCCCACATATGATGAATTACAGAAACAAAAATGCATTGTAGGCGTTAATGGAGTTTTTTTTTTACTGTGGTTTTGCAAAAAAATTTTGTGAGTCTTCTAAGTGAGCTGTCCAAGAGCTTTATTGCTTCACCTTCCAGGTTGCCTTTGCTTGCTTTATGTGTCGATGTACATACATTCACAATTTAGATCTTCGGGGTTGTAATATAGACCCGATGAGGACAACATAAATGTGTTGTCAAGCCAATTGGACCTAGTTAGTTGTGTCCAATGGGCACTTCTGAAATAGGGAGCTATGTATGGGCAGTTTTTTTTTTTGTGGGACAGGTGCCCATTTTCTTTTTAAGGAGAGAGTAGAATGTTGAGGAAGGGACATAGGTATGTGTGGGGAGGTAAGTTGTGTAAGAGAGGTTACATTTGCAGACAGGAGTGGTGTGTGACACATGAGAGTGGTAAACACCTTGGATGGGGAGGGTGTTGTGGAATTAGAGGTGCATATGCCTCCAGACAGTAGCAGTGTGACTGAGATCCCCACCCATGGGCAGTTAACACTGCTCCTTCACTGCCCCAAAGGTGGCTGTGCTGGATGCTGGGCACCAGGGCCAAAAGGCAGCACCAGGTTGTCCAGTCTTCCCTTAATCCAGAGCATTATTTGTTCATAGCTCCTATGCACAATCCTGTGCACCATGGCTGGTAGTTAATCCTGGCTGACTACTCCCCCTCAGCCACAGCTCCTGTGGGGGACAGACCCCATCCCCTGAGGTGATTCCACCTGAGCGTGGTACAGAGCCAGCAGAGGTGGCACCACTGGCTTGGATCACAGATGAGCTGGTACCCAGTGCCATGGCTGGCTGAGGCTGAGGTGGAGTAGGAAGATCAGCAGGAACCAGCCTCTCCTGTCATGCTGTGGCAATAGAAGTATAGTAATGTGCATGGGTTAGTTATGAACAAAACATTTTGTTAGTTATAACAGCATGCCAGACCATTGGAAATAACCCACTAACAAGTCAATGCATATTATATGGAACACAACAATAAATAATATAACAGTCAGTATATTAACAGCATGCCAGTAACAGTTATGGTTTGTTAATATGCAAACATTGTAGTACATAAGAAGAATAAAACACATGCCCCAAAATAAGGGTTATAGAACAACATATGTTAATAGTAAACCATAACCAATGAATAACAGTAATACATTTAGATGAAGATAAGGGGTGGGGAAAGAGAGACATACAATCCATTAATACTGGTACAGGCTATATAGTTTACAACAGTACTGTTATCTGCTCTACAGGTCTGTCCTTCCTTTATGCATAACAGTGCTTTATAGCTGCTGTAACAAGTACATACCTCTCAAGCTATCCACATGGGACAGTATCCACCAAGCAGTAGCACCTGCAGGTACACAACTACAAAGAACACTTAAACATCATGCAGACATGTATAACTACCAAGATGTACTGTGGACTGATGTAGTGCTACTTTGCTATTGACATAACCATGTCAATGCTACATCTGTGACAGAGGGATTATGCAACAGGAATTACATTCCATGACAATGTGACACATGAGAGACATGTATGTGAGTGCACAACTATCATGCTTTGCTTGGCAGGCATGGGGAATGGAACTTCAGTAAACTTTCACAGTCACTCCAGACATACAGCCATAACAAGATTATGCATTTTATTTATTTCATTTACTTATATTATGATTGTACTTTTTGCCTTTATTTTACAAAGTATTATCATATTCCTGGTCAGTGGTATTAGCAGTCTATTACATGTGAGCACACAAATCATTTACTCATAATAAAGGCTACCTTGCCCATTTGCCTGTATTTCCTGTGGAGAGAACATCTGTCATCAATACATAACTGATTCTGTAATATGTTTTACTACATGGCACTGGATTCAAACCCTGGTCTGTGTGTGGCAAAATGCACTGTATACAGAGCATTTAACAAAATGAGCTACTGAGTCACTGCTGATTACTGACTGACTGATATTTGCCTAGAGCCCACCTGGACACAAAATATGACCTGCTAATAGTACTGCTAATAGTACTACCATTTTATAATAGACCGCAGTAACAGTTGAACACATATGCATGAGATTTATGCATGACAGAGATACTTGGTATACTATACATTACTACATAGAATGCAGATGCCCACAATATAGTGTTAGTGGGTGGAAACATCTGTGAAGTATACACACCATATCAGATTATTAGGTTGGCTACCTCACCCATATACAGTTGAAGATAGTATATTTGCAGTATACAGCTATTACACTGTTATACTTGCCTGTAGCACCATACCTCAGAGCCTGAATGCATATATATGAAATGTAATGGTTAACATGAGACAATCCTGATATACCTTCAGTGTTATTGTGATTGGTTATTGCAAAACAAGTGTCACTCTTCATTCCTTGTAATACAGCTCTGAATCTACAGTTATTGCATAACACTCTTTATTAGCTATATCTTGAGGCAGGTAGTTATTCTTTCATGTTTTTATTTCACAGCAGTTGTCATAATCAATTTCATGCAAAACAGCCATAATTACACACATATTGCACAACAAAGTTTTGTTAGGGGTGCTTTCATGCAGTTACTGGTATAGTTTCAAGTTTTTATTGAACAACAGTTGATATAATGCAGGTGTCACAATACAGCTGTAATTCCACAATTATTGCAGTTGTAAATTTATTTAATTTACTTTTTCAAGGTTAATGCTTTAGTCTTCCCTGCTTATTGCAATATAGTTGGCAGTACTCACATATTGCAATACAGGTCTGCATCCACATTCATTGCAATACAATAATCTTTACTGTTTATACCTATGGGCAACTAATGCTTTACTCTTTCTTGCTTATTTGACTATAGATTGTAAATTAATCTGTATTCACCACACTCATGGCGCAACCTGGCCAAATGCCCTGCATGCACATTTAGGTTGCAAGCTCTCTCCTCTGCAGCTGTAGGGAGCACAGCATACCATTATGCATACCTGTCTATCACACATTCAGATTAGGTATTGGTATAACAATGGTAACAGTACTTGCAAACTTGTGAGGCATTCCCTGCCCGAGCATCTTGGACCCAGGTGGCCAAAAGATCCCCCTTCTGATGCTTCAGGTCATCATAGTGATGATGGACCTGCTCACCTGTACAGGGGATACCTGTGGCACTGGTGAGATCACATGCCAGTTAGTCCCAGGCCTCTGCCTTGCACTCCAAGCCCTGGAACTCTCTCTGTAGCAGCCGGTCATCATCGTCTTTCACTAGGAGTCCACCCATGACCCTAGACTCCAGAAATCCAAACCACTGTGCTTGAAATTGTGTGCTCTCTCCAATGCCAGCCATAGTTACTGCACAGTTCAAACTCCAACTTGTTCTGCTGTATTCCCACCTATTGCACTTAATATAGCCTGTTATCCCACCCTTTAACACAATTGGGCAATATTTAAAAGTGCGGCCCATCACTTAGCACCATGCAAACCAGTTGGCAATCCTTAGCAATGCTTAGCAGGGCAGTGCACAAACCAGCTGAGCACAGCCGCGTGCTGCCCAGCAGTGCCAAGTAGTGCTAAAATGTATCTTGTTTAAGCAGTGCTTAGTACTGCTTAGCAAGACTTAACAATGCTTAGCTGAGTGCAGCAGGTCAAGATTTAAAAATAATTTGCATAACTTTATTTGGAAAATAAATGCTTAATAACCGTTCCATGTATTTAAATACTGCACCTACTGTACATATGACTGTCACTCTACCCATTTGGCTACATAGATATGTGGAATGCTGCTATACGTTTACTTATACCTCTCAGCTATGTTTAAGCACTGCTGAGCAGCGCACCGTGCCAACATGCTCAGCTATGCTTAAACTTGACATTTTAATAAGTAATTAAATATATCCGGTTTCTATTTTTAGGATGTCTGGCACTTGTCTATTGCTGTGCTTTGTGCCATGGTGTGCAAAATTGCTTTTTATATATATAAAAAATAATTTTACATTATACTGGTGTAATTTGTTTGGACAGTACAGGTGATGTTTTCCTCATCTGCAGATACAGTTAGCACCACACTCCCTACAATGGTTCAGTAACCATGTTCTACAGCTCTCCCTTGGTAACATGTCATGATTAATATGCAAGGCATGCTGCTGGGAGGGAACAATGTACACAGACATGGTAACAGTCTGTGTAGGCTTTATAGTATGCCTACATGGATTTTATTAAATCCCGGTGACAGAGTCTACAATCATGAAGCTCAATGTCTTTAGTATTCTTCAGGCAGTTCTTTTTGCTGCTTAAATAGGTGCTTAATATAGTGAATAATAAACCAGGTTGAAAAGATAATTCCAAAGGGACAACACCTAATACACCAGGAAGACATACCATTGTGGAACAAGTTAATGAGAGATACTGTTTTAAATAAAGACTAGAATGTCTGCTTTCCCCGTGAAGTTCCTCTCACATCCCTCAAACATACTGAGTGTTTCCAATAAGCTACTGGCTGTCCAATGTCCAGTTGCCCAGATTGGGTTACCAGGGATAGATCTGTTGAGTGGAAGATGGACATAAAACCAATCCATCTGCCAAACATGACCTAAGGATTGTGACACTCCATACAGGTTCACTGACAGGATGCACCACCTCCTTATGTTGCACTGCTGTGTCAGCAGTCACTCAACCTGGAGTGGGAATAGAATGAACAGCCTTCTGTACCAAAGATGAATATGCTACCTGTTGTGCCACTGACACTAAGATGTATCGAGTATGTAAAACAGTTTTACATTAAGTACAAGCAGCCTGTGACATGCTTAGTGTTAATGTTAATTTACATGAATCAGTGCAGTATAATGCATGATGCTTCACAGTTCTATGTTATGGGTATATATTTAAGGTTTTAAAAATAAAGGGTTGATATATGTGGATATGTAAGTCTGAGGTTAATGAGCTAACTAGAGAGATTTACATGAATGCAGTATACAGTTCTTCCAGAAAGCTCAGCTGGAATCTAAATCTGATAGAGGATAGACCACATGTACTGTATATTTGTGTTGTATATTAAGCTTACTGGCAGGATACCCCTTAACATAATATACTAATAATATGGTTGCAGCACTTCTTGTCAGACTATACTTAAGGGCACTTTAAGAAAATGCAGTTTTAAAGTTTCCTAACAAGGTGTTGCCTAGTGCTGCATAAATAAGGAACCATTTCGTAATAACTATAATCCTCTGTCATAGACGTATATAATCTATTTCTTGTTTTTGGGCATATATTTCTAGAATTTATCTGGCAAACAGACTGGTAAACCCTGTGGCCATTTTGAATTCTTAAGTGCAACCAAAGAAGTATCTTCCTGCATGAATGACTTTTAAGTTACTGTTCACTTCTTCTTAACAAAATTAATGAACTGCAAAAAAGTATAAGTTCATTTTTGAGCAAAAGGGAGCAAATTTCATGCCCTGGCCAGGTTGAGTTAAGCAGTATACACCATTTTTCCTTCATCCATTGCTTTGGTGAACTTCTCAAGGAAGTCCACCAGGATGAGTAAACAAGTCCTGCCCTTGACAAACCTTTTTTATAAGAATGTTTTGGGGGTCAATGCTTTAACTGTGGTATAACAATCTACACATGTAAGAAAGTGCTGGATAGCCATGATACTAATTAAGGTGTGAATTTTAATTGAACCTATTTTGGAGTATAAGAAAGATCAAAAAGGTGAAAATACCTTGTGAATACTAAGAATCTAGGAGCAGGACATTTAGTATGCAATTGTCTTATTTATTTCTAAGGAAAAGGACCAAATGCTTGCTAAAGATGCCAAAAGAGTCTCATTTGTAGATAAAATTGTTTCCCATGCTATAGAACTATGCAAAAAATCATTACAATAGTAGAATAACCAGACTATTAACTCAAGGGGCATTTTTGAGCTTAGCCATGCTTCCCAATAATATTTGATAGATATTGGTTCTCAAGTATTTTATGGGGCTATGTATAGGGCTGAGCATTTACAAGTTTCCTCTGTCTAGCAGAGGCATAGATACCAGTCCAGGGGTATATTTCTAGTTCCCCATCCACTGATAAAAAGTTTTACTTGAATAAATGCAGGGATAAACTCTGCTTCACATGGATGGAAAACCTGCTCCAGAGAAGGGGAAACTTCTGAGATACATATCTCCAGCATTCCCTGTTTATGTTGCAGGCAAGGTTTAGGTTCCTGGATCAGGTGTTCCTGATGCTATTAGTTTTATGAATGTGCAGCAGGTCCATTAGAGCTGGATTGGAGGAAACTTTATAGGGCAGGCATAGATCGCCTGTCAGCATCACAGAGGTCTATGCTTTGAGGCAGTCTACACAGAATTGCTTTATACACCCTGTATTCCTTTTGTAAGGAATCTCTGTGGATGTTCCATTTCATGCATATGCCTGGCCAAGTACATACTGAAGGGGCATTTTACTCAATGATCAGTCTTATGAGATCACATTAGAAAGGAATGATGACATTTTTGGATCTAGATGCCATAATCCTGCTTATAAGTTATGCAACATAGGATGATTTCCTCATTACAGTAGATGCATGATGGTCAAATGCCAAATCACTGTCTGCATGCATTCCCAAATACTTGACTAAAGAATCTACTCTCAAGGATGTATTGTCAATGTAGTATTTTGCTGGGGTGGCCATCTTTCTGAAAGATACTATGATAAACTTTCTGGAATTGGGATTTAAACTATGACTCTGGCACCGGTTATTAGTTTGTGATAAGCCTTCTTGGAGGATATTTGCATCTTTTAGAGGATTCAGTGATTGTACCTGATCTGCAATAATTTGTGAACTTGGTCAGCAAGAATCTCCTGACATTACTCTTCACCTTAGAGAAGATGAAGATGCCAAATAGGAGCCACTTCAGCACTGAGTCTTGATGTATCTCACTACTATATTAACTTCTTTTGCCCTGTCTGTAGCCCAGTTGGCTATCCAGTGGGTAATGTAGGAGTTTATACCTAGTATAGTCTTTTCTACAATGGCCAAATGGGCTTTTGCATTAAATGCCTTGGCCAAGTTGAGTTAAGCAATATACACCATTTTACCCTTATCCTTTGCTTTGGTTACTTTCTCAAAGAAGTTCACCTGGATGAATAGGCAAGACCTGTCCTTGACAAACCTGAACTGATTTGGGTAAAATGTTTGTAGGTTATCTATGTCACCATTTATGATATCCATGATTATTCTTTTCATAGCTTTGCATATCATGCTATTCAGACTTAAGAGTTCATAATTCTCTGAGTCAATGAATGGTCTGCCTTCATACTCAAAATGCTCAAGATACATTTTTAAATTCTTCGACAGCTGCAAATGAAGTGGGATCAGGAGATGAAAGTCCATGTTTATTGGCTGCTGAGATTCCCATTTCAATTATATCATTGGAAAACCTCCTTACCATAAGAATTTCATTAAAAAATATTGATGAATAGTAAAGACTCAATTCTTAATAGGAGAATAGAAGCAAATGTTCTGGGAACAAACAGAAAGAAATTATAAAGGTTTCTAAGATACTGGTTGTTCCTTCCAGTGAATAATATTCCTTGAAAGATTTCTAAGGAACCATTTCTTATTTTACTTTAAAATATAACATAACTGGTATTGTGAATAGTCTGGAAAAATGTGTTGGCTGAAATTAGAGTATCTTCTGATGAAGGGGAAGAGAGAGGTGGCAAGTCATGCTAGATAATTCTAGGTTATTTATTACCATCCCTGGAATGTTTTGCATCCTTAAGTACCTCAATAAGAAAATGTTACTGACTACACTTCTTAACAAAACAAATTAAAACTAAATTATTTACATAACTTATGGTGCACTGGTTAGTGTAGTTCTTAACTGCAATGTTTAGTTCTCATTTGTGGTGCCTTCTGTATATAGGCTGCATGCCTTCGCTGTGTCTGCGTGGGTTTTTGCTGAGTACTCCCAAAGAAGTATTGATGATTTGGCAATCTCTAATTGCCCACAGGTGTATATGTTATCTGAGACATGTATATATATATATATATATATATATATATATATATACATATATATATATATATATATATATATGCAGAGAGAGAGAGAGTGTGTGTGTGTGTGTGTGTGTGTGTGTGTGTGTGTGTGTGTGTGTGTGTGTGTGTGTGTATACGTGTACGCACGCGTGTGTGTGTGTGTATGTGTGCGCCTGCGTATGCATGTATGTTTATGAGTACGTGTGACAGTGAATGCATATGTGTCCTGTGATAGGTTGGCAGCCTTTTCAGGATGAGATTCTATGTCTTGTGCCTAGTGAGTGCTGTAAAAATTTGCAGTTTATCCACACCTTTGCATTGGATTAAGTGGGTAATTAGAGAGTGAATGAATAATGTCTAAGCTTAAAAGATAGCTTTTACTTTGATATACAGGTATTCAGAGTACATTTTCTCCAAATAATAACACAAAAAGGTTAACCGCAAAAATAAAAATGACTATACAGAAGAAAATCCTTGCTTCATTCTAGTAACCAAATCAAAGAGGAGCGCAACTATATAAACCTAGTTTTGCCATTAGTATTTGCATAAACATTCTGAGTGATCTTAATATATAATTCTGAACAGATATGAGTACCAATTCCAAAACACTTGCTCTCAGCGTAAGTGACCAGCAGGTCTCCCGTAATCCTTCTCCTGGTATAAGCCTGTTATAGATAGGTCTTACAACAAAGTAAGTCACTTACGCTGAGAGCAAGTCTTTTGGAATCATGGTAGACTTACACTGAGAGCAAATTGTTTGGAATCTGAGCCGTGATATTCCATTAATTCAAAATATGTACTCTGTTGATATTATCAAAAGTTGTAGTTAAGTCATAAGTGCGATAATAAGAAAGAAATCTAGCTTTTAATTTATGGTTAACATGAGCTATTACTGTTTGAAGTAGCCTCAACAATGCATTTTCCTCATCAAAACATAAACCAAAATCCAGAAATGATTCTATTAAGGGAAAGGAGAATTATGCTCTTTATCACTTTACTTAGAATAGAGTAGTCAGTTTTTAAGATGGATACTGGCCTACATTTACCAACATTCTCCGCATTTCTTTCTTTTTAATTAGAATTATCTTTATCTCTTTCATGGAATTAAGAATTCTAGATTACTATGCAAAAAAATGATGTCACTGAAATAACCGAGGTAATTCAGAAGCAGATCTGATAAAAATCAGGGGAGTATATTCAGTCCCACAAAATCCATTCAACATAAGTAATTAACATTCTTAATATGTATTTCCATACTGGAAAATAATTTTACATCTGCTTTTTCCTCAGAAGTCATTTAAGAAAGTTTTAATTACTGTGTGTCTTCTACTATTCTTATTGCCAGTCCCCTTGGCTATCCATCCAGGTATCCAGAAAAGGGTTCCCCATCTAGGAAGAACCTACAGAAGACTTTACAAAACTGACAATATAATTTTTAGTGTGGCTCTTCCTTTCAACTATCTAATGTATTTATGTTTTATCAGCAAAGTTGAATTTGTAACATTTATTTTGAATATATAACCAAGGAACATGCATTTTTTTCTTAGCTTCCAGCTGTGCCACATCTTTGAATATAATTTTTGTGTTTCATCAAAAGTACAGCAAAACTATCTTCCATTCAGTCATCCAAAAAGTAGACCTTCCAAGCTATCACTTTCTCCTTGAAAGATTAAGAATTAATGATAACAGATCGCTCTTATTGCATTTTAACTGATATTATTTGATACAGCTTACTAAATAATGTAGTATATGGTGCTCTGATAAAGATAAACATGTCAAACACATCCCTAGTCTGATCTTTACATCACATTGGGGTGCTTAACAAAAATTTGTTAAGCACTGGTAAGTGCTGTTAAAGATCAGTTCTGCTGCTGGGGACTAACAACAAACAGTGTCGGCCAGCAAACAATAGCACCAGAAGGTAAAACAGCTTTTAAAAAGTTGTTAGAACTTCACTCTGCCACACTTACAAACAAAAATCTGGCAGAACAAAGTGTCTAATGTTTTTTAAAGCTGCTAGTTATGCAGAGGAGCACTTCATTTCTGCTTGCTGTCTGTCCGACAGCTCTAATTTTTTTTTTTTTACTTTAAAACACTTCATGCTCCTAGACTTCTTTTCTGTAACTCATAGTATATGGAGCAGATAAAACTTCATACACAACAAAGAATTATGATCAGGTCATTGAATATAACTTTGTTATTATGTGTTCTTGATATGGATGCCAAAATTCACCTCTTGAGCTTCAGTCTTGAGGTGAATTTCTTTGCATTCATGTCTTGAATACACAAGTTGTTTAATACCATCGACCCAATCATAATCATGTAGTGCATGGTGCTGCAATTATGTTATGAAATCAGGGAAAGGACAGGCTTGGTAAGCACATTTCTGATGTTATATAAAATAAACAATCATAATCCTCTATGCTATTCCAATAAGCAACAATTAATTTCCCTTTAAAGCTTCATAAAATCCCTTTCTCTTACCCAGAAAAAAGCTTAACATGCTGAATACCAGCCAAGATGGTTACATATTTTTCTGAATATGAAGACTGCAACATAAATCAGATTATGTAAACAATGGAAGTTAATGTTATCTAAGTTCAACTAAAAAAAGCAGCTGAATTCCTGCAATACAGACAAAAATCAGTTTTTGAAACATGCATAAATTATGATAATAATGAGTATATACTTTACAGGTTTGGAATTCCTCAAATATGTATAATTGTCTCTTTGTCCATTAACAATACAAAAGAAACTTCTTGCCAGGCTTAATAGGCATTTCTTAAAATGGGTCTAGACCTAGTCATGGGGTAAATTGTAAAACATTTATTTAGCATTTAAGAAAAAAAAAAGAAATGTTACTCTAAATGTGTTAGGTATTTAGGTCTCATATACTACACATATGTTAGCACTTTTTTATTTAAGTGCTATATTGTATCTCATTCATGCAAAAGTTGAGCATTTTTTAGTAGCTGCTTCAAATGTACATATGATAGAAAAAAGGAAGGAAGAAAAATGAAATAAAATACTAAAGCCATACAGAAATACTCAGGGGTCCAGAAATGGAAAACCATGTTAAGTATCAGTAAAATTAAAAAAGGTTCATGTTGAGTTCAACCGAATTAATGGAGAGGAAAACTACAGCCACACTCTTTCAAGTGACATATAATTTCACTGGTAATCTTTAACATTTTTCAAGTGGCAATTTCAGTGGTAACAAAAACAATATTTGATATTATTTGTCCAAAGCAGCCTTCCTTATTGAGGGACAGCTTCAAGAACCTTCACAACTTGGGGGGGGGGTATGAATAAAATAAAACAAAAAAAGCATCATTTATTTGAATCCAATTGCAGTTAAAATTGCCTTTTTTCAGAACGCCATTATTATGGAATAAAGATTTAGTGACTCAATCCCCATTTATATTATGGACCATATCAAACTGCCAAGAAGACACTTACATGAAATTCCCATCTGTAAAGTAATGAAAACCTTTTGCACTAAGGCATCCATGATACGAACAGAATTCCTGTTTTGGGGGACATCAAGGATTTGTAATTTTTTTAATTTGTATTGATAATCCTACATTTTAACAGAAACAAATATTTAGCTCTTTCTTATGTTACATATTTTCTTCTAACCATGACATATGTTGCAGCTCTGGGGATGCAGTTAGCCTATCTTGTTTGTCCTTTAAGTGCATTTGACATGCTTCTCCCTTCATCATCTAGCTTTTTATATCTATTTCATGTGCCATTGAATATTACTACCTGTTCTAGTGGCCTACTTCATGGTTCTGCAACTCTCTCAGTTAAAAAAATGCTTTTCATAAATTTCATAACGTTAAAGTATGACAGTGTTTTAGTTTAAAAATCATCAAGAAACAGTGTTTCCATCAAATCTGAGTCATAGTCTCTATCACAAAACTAATAATGAAGATACTTTTTAAAGTCTAATAAACTACTGAGTCATCAAAATCTAAAGGGAGTTTCTTTCATAATATGAGTATTTTAACTTTTATGAAATTAAACCTTTTACAAGTTTTGCACTTCTTAACACATAATTTATGACTACTGTTATATAGCAAAGCTGTTACTGGTTCAATATCAATATGCACTGTTACTGTAACATTTTGTCATGATATGCTCTACATGCTAAAATAAGCATACCTTTCATGTACTGATAATGCACTGTAAAAAGATTTAATAATCCACTGTATTGAGAATAACTTAGTTCATTATTCCATAAGGCCTTTTTGAAAAACTCTTTCTAAGCTCTCAAATAATTTCAGTTGACCATTTGTACACCTACAAAAGCTACTATTGTACTCAATAATTGATCTAATATATACCTTATAAAAGACAGATAAGCACTCAGGATCCTTTGTTATAAGGTTTCTCAGCATGACACCAGTTTGCCTAATCACATGAGCACAAACTGTGTCATCATGTTTTTCAGTTACAGTTCATACCTATAAGAAAAATCCTTATAATGCTCAACCTCCACTTCATGTAATGAATTATCATAAATGTGTTTTCTTACTGTAGTTAATAGTACAACATTTGTCTGAACTAAAATGTAAACCCCAATTTTTTGCCATTTTGCCAATGACATTATTTTATATAAATACTTAGTCAAGGTATCAAAATCTTCATTATTAATTATTCTAAATCCAGTTTTAAGATTATCAGTATATTTATTCATTCAATATGATTTGTTTTATGGCAATGTGGCAATCACTATATTACATACAATTGGACCAAGCACTGATCTCTGAGGAACACCAGAATGTACTCGCAAATATGTTGAAAATTGTTTTTGAATACCCATACTGATTTTTTCTTTCAGATAACCATTTCACAATCCACCTAATAATTTAAGTATTAACATTTATCTTTTTTAATGCTGCTATTATTGCTGAATGAAATAACTTAACAAAAGCTTTTGCCATATCCAAAATATAACTCAAGTAGCTAGTCATTATCTAATGCTATAGAAATTTCATCATAAAAATAAATCTTTTTAGACAAAGTAGATTTGCTTTTAACCATGATTTAATAACTCAGCATTATTAACATTACATTTTTATTAATAAGACATATTAAACAGCATTCAAAACATCTACTAAGAACAAATGTTAAAACAATGGGACAATAATTACTTCTAATCTACCACTCTTTTAATAAATTGGGATAATATGAGATCTTTTCATACTGATGGAATAAAACCATGCAATAAAAATGTAATGAATATACACCTTAATATTATTTTAATATTATTCTTAATGTTTAAAATTAGAATAAGTGGTATTTTATCAGGCCCAACAGCTGAATTCCTTTTAAGTTTTTTTACTAAGCATTCATCAGATTAGAAACAGAAATAATAATAGGGCATGGATCTGCAGAAGAAGTTGTTGTTGTTGTGTCTTTCGGCTTTTCCCAGTTAGGGGCCACCACAGCGGAACTCCGGACCGCTAATGATTGGCAGTAGATTTTTACGTGCCAAGTTGCCAGCCCTGATGCACAACCTTCAACGAAGGTATGCCCATTCATGCATGTCTCCACACAGAAGACGCTCTAGCTGAGAATCGAACAGGACAACGTCTTACTGTGAGGTGTCAATGCTACCGCAGCACCACCACCACAGTACAGAAGAAGTAATTGTTCAAATATTGATATTTTATTGGAACTATACTTTAATAGATTAAGAAACAGCCATTATCCTTGACCAATTTAATGTCATATAACTTCCTGAATTATTGCTTTTACGTGATTTTAAAGTATTACTATTTTTTTTAATTTTTTTACTTATTGCGTTTATTAGGCTTGCATTTATAAAAACAAAAAGCTCTTATTGATTTTATTTTATTTTACTTTTGATAAGAAGGAAACAACCTTTGTGAGTCTTAGCCTGGGCAAGGAACCTACTACTATTGTTTCCTCATATATATTTGCAAGAGATTGTACTTTAGGTTTAAATATGGAATCTCCAAATATTAAAATTTAAAATTACATGGTGGTTCTAAGCAATTATTTACACACCCTAGCCACAGAATTTTTAAATTTGGGAAAAAAAAAAAAAAACATCAGCAGCAACTTTACTCAAATCCCTTCAAGGTGCAATATTTGTAATAATGTATGGATATAAAGTTGTCAGTAAGATAATTTCACTGGATTCATATCAGCACTATTATATAAGTTAGATTCTTGTTCTAAAGGGTATTCATCTATTTCTACAATAACATCCAAATTATCATTATTTTATGTTTTAGCACAGTTTTATGTTATTTTATTTTCTGTCAGAGTAAGTATTGATAGTTTCTTGCCAGATAAAAGTTCTAAATCAACCTCTGAATTAATACGGCTATTTGCACTCTTGTTGAATACTTTACTATTTGAATAATCAATTATAAAACTATCAGATAAATTAGAAGAAGAACCAATGTTTGCTATTTCAAATTCTTGTGAATTTTTATTCTTGTTTCTCCCGATTATTTTACTTTTAACAGAAAAAGTATTGGATGAAACAGTAGAAATTGTGCTAATAACCCTGACTTTTTTATCAGAAATGTTTTTAACCTTTTTTTCATTTTGTGATGTTTTTGAAGATGTCATAAAGGGATTTAATTGCTTCAGTATTGGTAGTATTATGTAAATGTTCCTTGAGGAAAGATGCAGGGTGGGAAGGGGAATTAAAACTTTTACCCTGTTCACCACAGTGTACTTTTTGTTCAGCATTTACATCTAAATAACTTTTTTTGTCTGTTATTTCAGAATGTTTTTCTATCTGACACTGAATTTCTTTAGACCAACCAATTAACAGTTCGGTTAAAGTTCTAAATACCAGTCTACTAATGTAATTGCAATTAAAAGTACTATCTGTTGTGTTAATGTTTACAATATTAAAATAATAGGAATAAGGATAACTATTTAGAATGTCAGATCCTGGCAGCAGCTAACTTAGCAAAACTTCATAAAAATAAAGTCCTCTTTCCAGAGTAAAAATCAATCCAGTTAAGGAACTTTATTCAGTGATAGATGAGTGTTCTTTTCTGACATGGCTAGGTTCATAGGTATTTTTTTATTTTGTCCTGTAGACTTTTGAGGCTGCCGTTTGGGATGCCAGATCAGTGCTTCATGGATTTCTCTTTTTTTTTCATTGATGACAATACTATGAATTTCAGGTTTGCTATAATGATAACAGTATTTTGTGAAACACAAGAGTTTAGATTTGGTGTATCCAACACATTTGTGGCATTCATTGAAATAATTACTCTTTACCAGATCTTCCACTGCATAGATATTTAATGAATCCATTATAAATTTAACTTCCAGATTTACCAGATCTTCTAATGCAAATATATTTAATGAATCCATTGTAAATTAAACTTCAAAACTATATACACTTATATAAACCAACACAAAGTCCCGAATGTAGGTTCATAGGTATATACTATGCTAATGACCACCAGGATATTTACAAGCCTAACCATGCAACATAGCCCAATTTTGTCCCTATGTATTATGGGCATCTATTTAGAAGGTTATGTTAGTTAGGAGGTTGTTAAAGGTTTAGTGGGGGTATGTTAGTTAGGGAATATTTATTGCCATATTTACTATTATATCAACAAAATACTACTCTGTAATTAGATTTCCAATACAACCATTAAGACAAATTTAATTAAATAATCTCCCTATCTGCAAGAACCCCCCCCCCTTTCATCTTCCTTACAATGTAGTAAACTCTTGTTTGGTTGTTTAAGAAAAAGTACTGCAAGCATTTAAAAAATAAGAATTATAGCCTCTATAAAAGGAAGCAATTATTAAACATAGCAGCCAGCCAGCTACTCAGTCCACCAGCTTTCTTATCTCACTTTACTGCTGCCCCTACCAGCAGTATTCAGTATTAAGCTTTACTGCTTGCAAGGGGCTTAATTAAATACTCTCTCTACCTGCAGGAACACACCCTTCTTCCTTCTTACAGCCAAGTGAACTGTTGCTTGTTTGGTTAAGAAACAGAGTAAAACAAATATTTTTATAAAATAAGAATCACAGCCTGTATAAAAGGAAGCAGTTATTGAAGACTGTCAGCTTCTCACTCCACTGGCTTTCTTAACACTCTTCACCTTAGTCCCTGCCAAAAGTATGCATTAATTAAGATTATCTCCTTGCAAAAGCTTCTGCCAGCCCATTAACTAGTTAGTCCCTGCAATTTGCTGCCTCTGTCACCCCTTCTCTCTCCTGTTCTTCTTCTTCTTGAGGACCCCCCCAAACACATTTCCATAACACACTCTTCATTATCCACATTGTATTTACCATCACTAAAAGAACTCTAGCTCCTCTGCTTTTTAATCATAGCTGTTTTCCTCTATGCGTTGTACCCTTCTTGTGGCTTTTCTCTGGAGCCTTTCTAGAAGTCTGATATGTGTATGGCCTCCAAAACTGCACACAGTACAGAGTCCCTGAATAATAATTTTATTGTAGTTACATTTAGAACTTAACCTTGGTAAAAAGGAAACATCTGTAAGTCTTAGTCCATGCAAGGAACTAACTTCCATTATACCATATCCAGAAGTCTTTCAGAATTCACATAGGGTTACAGCCTCATCAGAAGCTGCTACATATATAGGGAAAAAGGCAAACAGCAACGAATCTTTAGCAGGAATTGTGCTCATTTCCAGTCAAAAGGGTCCTGTGTTCACAGTCTATAAAACAATTTACTATCTTAAAAAGGGCTTGTAATGCATACCATATTGCTGCACATTCTGTGTAGTGGGCAATAGATGAGTATATGGAAACCAGCATTACATTAGTAATGTAACAGCCCTATAAAATCTTTTTCCTAATTATCTTTTAGAGATTATGCACAGCTTTATTCAAGATACATACCATGTCTGAGTAGAAAGAGGGAAAGTCACTTTTGCTGTTTACTGATATTGGCTTCATAAACACACCACAGTACAGAAGAAGACACTTATGATATCTGTTGACATACATTAAATATAAATTAAAATACTTTTATGACTTGCCTGGGGAAATCTATAGAGTCCCAGTAGCCTAGCTATTGGAATTGAAGTTACAGAGAGTGCATCACCAATTACAGCTACTGCAGATGACATCGTTTGGCAGCGATAATTTGGGATAACCTTTCCATGACCTGTAAGTAATCTCAGTGTACCATCAACAGCTCCAACGGTAGTTGAATAGGAATCATAAATCACACAGCCAAGTGTAACATTTGGTAGTAGTTCCAGGTCATTCTGGATGTTTTCTATCGTAAATACCATAGCCAGAAGTCTTTCATATACCCTAAAATAAAACCTCAATAAACAGAAATATATGTTTACGCATACTTCTGGATAATATGTTTTTTCAGTAAATGAGCATATGAGAAAATATTTTCATATATAAAAGTCTACATACGTAGTAGAACTAAAAGAGCCCAGCAATGGTTTTCAGTGTTCTTCCATGTTCCAAGATGTGCTAGCAGGTAAAATGGTGCAGTTCCATATTACCCCAGTTGTATATGTTTGTGAGTGTGTATGCATATCTGTGTATATGCATATGTGCATCTTGGAGTGAAGGTGACATTGGTGTCTTGGATTGATTTCCTGTTTTAAATGTGCTGTTTACTAAGTTAAACTCTGGTTTCCATGGCCTTATCTAACAATGATAAACAAATTAATGAATGTGTAGTCAAAGACCTAAAAAGCTGCTAATTTTAATCATCTTATTTAAAATTATTTCATAACTTTTTCTAAGATGTACAAAACCATAACCATTTAGTCAGTCCCACCCGGGCACCTATAGCAATGTTTAAAGTTACATATTACTTTCATATCACCCTATACCAGTTTCACAGGTGCATCTTTTACTGCTTAAAAACCTCCTGATTTCATCTGGTAGGACTGTGGATAACAAATGGTGCACCTAAAATTATCACTGGATACTATCTTTATAAGCTTCAATAATGTGTACAGTAGCTGTTTCTGGATGTTTTTTTTCCTTTAATATGGTATACAGATGCTGTCTATTAACTAGATTAATTAGGCAAGAAAGTCAACTATAAAAATTCCCTGTGAGATTATTAGTGAATTGGGACTGCAGACAGAGATTATAACGTTCTTTATATTTTTTCAGAAAATCATGAGTGCCTACTGGTAGAGTGCTTCTAATATCCAATAAAAAGAAAGGAAAATACATGTGCAAGGGCTGAGAGGTATTTTGTTTTATGTAATTTTACTTTTTTATTTATCTTACTTAAGCTCTTAACCAGCTAGACACAAACAAGACACAGTCCGAAACTTTTATTAGTTTGTTTATTTCATCTGAAATAGTACTGTGCAGAAAGGGTGCAAACTGCTTATCAAGGGCATTGATTAGCAGAAATTGAGGGTGGTGAAAAGCCAGAATTCATAGTATTTCTTAGTTCAAATAAATAACTCATAATAGTTCATACTATGGTAATAGTTATTATACAAACTGTCCAAAGTAGCAATAGTGAAAATGAATGTCCTACCCAGACTTCTATATCAATTCAATGCTTCAGATATGTTAGTCCCTAATAATTTTTTTCTCCAAAATTAACAAAGACTTAGCTAAGTTCATCTGGTTCCCTAAGTCAGTTAGGATCTCTTACTCAAAATTAACCTACCCCAAGGAGAAAGGGGGGCTAGGCCTTCCAAACTTTCAACTGTACTACAAGATTATTTGCTCTAATAGAGTCTGGTCTATTTCAAATTTTAACAGCAAAACCATATACACTCTCCATCCTGGTTAAAAATTTGGTATCATCATATTATCTCTAACAAAATTAACCCACAGGCTATACCCTTTTTATCCACTATTTCTATGAACAACTGTAATCTAGCGCATTCCCTGAAACATAAACATTTCAAAGCCTTATTAAAGACATCAAACTTGAAAATATTCTACCCCTTCTCCAACCACTTCATCATAATCCAAATCTCAAGATCAATAATGAAATGCTTGACCTCACTAAATTCCCTCTCATCAAGGATCTTAATATATGGGATATCCTCAAATATAGGTCAAAAACCCTTCCCGAGCTACGGTTAATTCTTGGGACCAATAATAAATACACAGTTATTCTCCGACAATTAAGAGAGATTATACTTGCACAACCTTTCAATTTCTCTCCTAATCTTCAGGAAATCAACAAACTAGTCGAAATTATCTCTGTAATCTCGAGCACTAAAAAAACAACTTCATCATCTTACAAACTATTGAATACCTTGCTATACAACTCAAATTGTCTCTTCTCCAACTATTGGAATAACCTTGGCTCTCCTATTACAGAGGATCAAAAACTCTTAGCCATAAAATCTACCTTAGAACTCTCCCTTTTTAAGAAACTCTTATATACTCAACTGATGCTAAACAATAACTCTTACTACACTCCTGTAATACTTAATAAATTTAACCCCAACTCATCCCCCTCTTGTACTTGTTGTCCTTATCCGAGAGCGGATCTATTACACATTATGTGGTATTGCAGCCACTCTCACAAACTCTGGTGCTCTCTAAAAGTCCGTCTGCAAAAAATGGGTTATTACACCTCCACACTTTCGTGGGAAACAGCCATTCTTCATATTCCTACCTCCAAATTGTCTAAATTACAACTCCACATTTTAATTATTCTTTGTTCACTTATTAAACTATACATCACTAATAACTGGTTGGATCGCACCAGACTTTGTTGGAAAGGTTTCAAAGAGATGGCTTATAAACACATTTCAGCTCATAAATTCATTATAAAGGGTCCCAAAAAGAGAGCCTATTTTAGTAAATTATGGAAATATCTTATAGATTTAATCCTTAGTGAATAACTCCCTATCCATGCATTTAGTGGAATATGTATCCTTACTCCTGTTAATTAATGGAGATCCACTGTCAACTCAATCAATGTTATTTTTCCTACTTCCTGTAATACTCCTGTAGAGGTTTGGTAGCATATTATTTTGTAAATATTGTATATAAATGTTTTTGGCTAGATTGATTACAATGCTTTCCTTGTGTTTTTCTTTTTCTTCTTTTATGTACCACTGTTAAACTGTTTTGATACTCACAATATTCTGTAACAATTCAACGTATTATTTTAATGTTCTTAACTGCAATGTTTTCCATTTTTCTGTATGCATTGTTTCATATTATGGAAAATAAAAGAATTATTTGAAAAAAAAAAAAAAAACAAACTACAGTCAGCAAAAAAAAAAAAAAAAAGGAAAATAAAAAGCTTGTGGCTAGCTTAAAAACAAAGAAAAAAACAGCCTTTGTAAACTTTGAAGGCTTATTTCAAAAAATATTGTTACAATTTGGTCTATATGGAATTCTAGCCTAGAGACTGATATATAAAATATTGGGATTCACTATGTAATCCCGAAATACTGAAATCCAAATTTCAGTATTTCGAAATTACATAGCCGAACACACCAAACACCAAAATCCTACAACCGCGAAATTCAAAATCCTGACAGTACACTACAGATACAGCACACACAAACACATACACACAACCCCCCCCAACTCAAATATAATATCCTGCACCCCCCATGTAGGAGGCTGCACCCCCTCACACCCCCCTACTTATATATACATACTAACTCCGAGATCAGACACACACAGGTAACTCACTCCCACACATTATAGACACCCTCGCACACACACACATCACAGTCAAAACACACACTGACATATACTAAAGCCCCTAACCAACACACATACACATACATACATACCCAACCTCACATCTTACCATTCACACACCACAACACCAGAAGTGCTAATTCAAAATCTCTGTACTTCAAGACTTTGCTATTATAATTTTGAAATACTGAAATTAGTGATTTCAGTATTTCAAAATTAAATAGAGAACCCAAAATATTGAAACCTCTCTCACCATACGTGGCCGCATAGCTGGGTAACCTGGTCATCAATTCAGAGGACTAGGGATCTCAACTATCAAAAGTGCAGGTTGTGTTAGAATCTATGAGACCAGCAGACGTGACTTTGAATGCTAAAAATGTAACTCAGGCAGGGTGGAATCCAGATATTTAGGATACCTTAAAGAAGTTGGGGGTGATAAAATTACAACTAGGAAAAATACAGGGTAGAAAAGATTAGCAAATTCTCACCACCAAAACACAAGTGAATGCTTCCCTTGGACTAAATGAGAGCAATTTAAAATCTGTACCTTTTTAGTACCTATTGGCTGTTCTTTTGACAGACCTCACAAATGAAAAAACTCCTATCAAAGAAAAATGACCTTCAGAGGCAATTAGAGCATTTAATAAACTAAATCTGTCTTTGTAATATATGATATTATAATGTTATAATGCATGTTAGAATTATATAATTATCTGTGGTTTCCTATAAGGTATCCTAAATATCTGGCTTCCACCTTGTCCAGTTTATTTTCTTTAGCATTGATTGAATTTACGTGTTACACATAAACATCTTCCTGAAAACCTGTTTCAAAGCCCCTAATAACTCCTTTATTTTTAGGGATTATTGTAAAGCCAGTTACTTACGATTTATGGATCTTATTGATCACCACAAATGGTAAAGTTTCCCAGCAAACCATGTACCTGAGGTTGCAGCCTGCTGTTGTGCATTTTACCCCTTATTAGATGTATTGGGCATCCATAAGCATTTGAAGAGATACTTTTTTTCCGTACAACTTTGTTGAATTATCACTTGTAACAGAGGCAAATTTATATTTGTATAAAAGTAATCAAACTATATTAACATAACAAACATTATACTTAACATATATTGCTATATATACCATATAACCTAAGCAATATTATGTAAATTATTCAATTCCTACCTTTTTTAAAACAAAAAACATCTTTATTAAACCATAACTTACTACATAGGCAATCATTAATTTATATAAATGAAAACAAACCACACTGACACAATCCTAGTCTCAAGCATTTTACATCACAAACCATACTGACACTTCCAGTTGCAAACATTATACAGCACTTATAATCTACCCAATCTTTCTCATTCAAACATTACATAGCTCATTTACGTCCTGTTACATTTTAGACCTCATTCCTCCCTTGTATGCATTGTTTCCACAATTCCCATTTTTACTATGTAGTTTGCTCTTCCCTTTTCTAAAGATCTCAGTTCCAGTTGCTTTGTCTCTGTTACTGTAGTCACTACTTCCAGTATACTTAGTTTAGATTTTAATTTCCATTTTCTAGTAATTGCTTTTTTGGCAGTCAGTATTATTAGACACAGCAAGGCCTTGCCATGTCTAGGCAATTCTGATTCTGTATCATAGCTCAGAAAAATCATCTCCCTCATCAAACCAATCTGCCCACCCAGTTTCTCTGACAGTGCATCTCACAGAGAATACTTAAGGACCAACAACTCACCACACTCCCAGAAAATAAGATCAAAGACTCCTAAATCTTCTAGATTTTGAAGTGATCATTGTAGCAATTTTAAAACTAAACCCATATGATGGAACAAACTTCATAATAAAAGGAAAAAAAGCTTGTGGTGACTAGCTATAAAAGATTTCTACTTCAGCATTATACAAGGGATTTAAAATGAGCACATAAGTCTCTCAAGCTTATGATTAGGAAATGCAAGGCTTGCTATAAACTTAGTGCTGCACTTATTTAAAAAGGTGACTGTAAGGAAAACAGTCAATTGATCAGCAGCCATTTCTTTGACTGTTGATAGATTAAAGGGAAAGTGCTGAAACAACATTTAGCAACAATGGAGTTTTCCCTTTTCTCTATTGTTTTGCAACCTCAGATGAGTTTTGTGTGTGTGTGTGTGTGTGTGTGTGTGTGTGTGTGTGTGTGTGTGTGTGTGTGTGTGTATATATATACATGTATAAGTTTGACGGTGTCCCCCCATTTGGGAGGTGCAGGGGATTTATCCCACTGAAAATAATTACCTCCAAAGTTCGGTGATAGTTGCTTCAGCACAAATTTTTTGATCTGCTAGCATTCAGTTGATTGGTTGTTGACCTACTGAGATGCTTTCCTTTCTTCAGCTATATTAGATGAAGAATGGTATTTCTGTCTCTCAATCCAAGGACATTGCTAAAAGTTTTGTGGACATATTCGGTTATAATTTCATTGCTCTTGCCACCCATCTGCCCAGTTCCCCTAATACCTCCAGTCATGAAATTACTGTGTATCAAGTCCTTCTGACACTTTCCAGTATTAAAATACTAGTTCCACGGGTCCTCACACTATACCTGGATGTTTCCTGAGAAGCATTAAATTCCACCTAGGACCCCCTTCCATCATCTCTTCCATCCTGAGTTCCCCCCTGGTTATACCTTTGAAGTATGGAAAAAGCTTTTGTTGCCTAACCTCTACTAATCATGGAGATTACAGGCTTATTAATCTTTCTAGTACCACTTGAACTGTATTGAACATATTTTAAGCAAACTAATATACATTAATACATGCAACACTATTTTGCTGATTACACACCAGTTCAGCTTTGTAAAAATGCTGCTCATGCTTGCTCATTTTGGTTGAATTTTTCAAAAAAGTTTACTGAGTCAATAGAGAAAGGGAATATAGTCCACACTGCCTATATGGACCTTGTCAAGTCCTTCAACACCATCCTCATGCTGAAGTTATTGACAAACTCTCCCAACTTGATATTAACCCATACATAGTTTTCTGGCTAGCCTGGTTATAGATAGAAGTCGTACTGCTAAAGCATGATTATTTGTCCCAGATCTCCACCTCATTCGCATATACTTCTCTGACATGAACATTTATACAAAAAGACTATGGCTAATGAAGTCTGACAATGATTGCAGATTGGAGGCAGTTGTCAAATCTCATGGGTTTACCCACAAGGCTAAATGCAATGTAGTTTTCTTTGATAAACCTAGCATTGCCATTGCATACTATATAAATAACATTCCACTTAAATTGGACCCAATGACCAGATACTTGGGTATCTATGTTAATAACAAACTTCCCTTTCATCACCATACCTGTTGTAGCTGTAAAATCCTTGTGTCTTGGACAACTTATCCTTCATGGCATCTCCTCAAGGTCTAGAAAAGTTATAGTCCCGCTTGATTCTCTCACTTTGTTAGAACCATCACTGAATTGCCCTGTTTGGCATCTACTTCACCAGGCAACTAAACCAACCAAACACGCCTCAACATTTCCTCACTAAAAAGATTTCAGGTTTTAATACCCTTGGATAATGTGATGAAGTAAAAGTCCTAGCGTTCGACACAGTCTTATATAGGATCCTAATGGTGATCTCTGTTTTGCTTCATGCTATAAATGACCTTACGCTCTTTGAACTGTTTTACTTAAAGTAGCATTTAAATCTATACAGCAAGGGTCATCATACCAGATGGCATGACAGATACCTAAACTAATATGTCTCCTTTTTCTGAAGTAGTCTCTATGACAACCTTCAAAATCAATTTTGATAATTGTGCAGTGTTTTGGATGGGGTATCTTGGGATAATCTGCTTAAGGCAGAGCACAACCATACCTTCAACCAATATTCTTCTTGATAATCTCCTTGTTTTTAAGTAAAGTTGGAACTTATCAATCTGTAAAAGAGCTGTTGCTCACAGCACAGGTGATACTGGTTTGAATTACAACTGTAACAGTTCACAACAATAACAGAATGAGAACATGACATTTTTTCTAGTTTTGTCATAATGCTTGCTTATTGATTTGTTTCAGACTAAATCAGAGGTCTACACTTGTATGCTTAATTTCTGACTAACACTATTTAATATTTTTTTTACTGATACATTAATTTTCCAACACCCACTTTATTCTATTCAGAGTTGTTGTGGAGCCAAAACCAGTCCTGGAAAGTGATGGGCATGAGGCAGAGAACCTGTGCTGGATGGATTGCCAGTTCATTGCAGGATACATAGTCACACACACACACACACACACACACACACACACACACACACACACACACACACACACACAATATTCCTAACTGAGATACAAAGTGGGCAATCAAATCCTGTGAGGTAAGGCGGCACCAGTGTGCCATGCATATAATTTCATGATTCTGTAATTAACTCTATCCTCTGCAGACCATCAAGAATCCTTAGATCCTTTTTACCACTTTTATATTTTTTCTGTTGCATAGACAGCCTGTCTAGATTTGCAATATTTAACTTGCATGATCTCTTAAACTTAAAAGTAATTTATTTAATTGTAACAGAGCATACTTTGACACAAATCTAGTTAATTATATTGTATATCTGCAATGTAAAGAACTGATTGCTTGGAGTAGATGAAGTATGTGCTAGCCTTCACATCCCCTCAGAGCTAGTAATTCTGGATTGGCTCCCACCTTATAAGTTAGACAGAGTCTCTGACTGAGCAACACTAAAATCCCATTCAACCTATAGAATTTACATTCCCAAGCATGCCTGCTTTATGTTGTGCTTCTGAATTGATTCTAACTGTGACATATCTAATGTACAAGAATAACAACATTGTATAATTCTACTTTTGATCCTCATAGAAAGTGATAAACAAAATGGCAGGGCAAGTATAGGCTGTATAGTCTTTGCTTGCAAGGGTTATAATAAGTCCATTATAATGTTTGTAATGTATTTTGTTTTACATTTGATACTGCAATACACCAAATACTTTCAATTAATAGCAGCAATCTGATGAGTGTTGGAACTGAACACCATTAACTAAGCATTTTGATAATCTGGCAACAAAAAAACCCTTTCAAAAGTGTCCGAATAGGTATTCATATTCCATTCCAGAGTTCAAGTCAGTGAGTTGGGATTACAACTTTCTAAAGCCTGAAAACAAACCTCTTATCATTTGTAAGGTATCCTGGCTAGTCTGGAGGTTTCTGTGGTCCGCAGAAAGCCAAAAGGAGACCTGTAGCAGAGAATATTCTAGAAGTTACGAGAGAGGAAGACACAGCTCTCTGGTGAGATTGGTCTCTAGAATGTTGATATGTAGATCACCAGTGACCATCTCTCAATCTGCTACCAGGACTGGTCAGCATCTTTTGTCTGCTGCCCGTCTGCCTTTCTCAATTGCAGTCAACACTGGCTCATTTTAGTCTCTGGTACTTATGGCTAACAGGATACCTACATTAGATTTTCTCTTTTTCCCACTTCAAATAACATACATGCCTGTGAGCACCAGTGATTAGCTCAGTCTCAAAAATCACAACTGGTCTTGATCCTGATGAGGAGGTATTAAAATTCGGTGTGCTCATACAAGGATGCAGAAGCCAATGGGTTCTGCCCTTCTGCTCATCCTAACCATCCTACCTTGCTAAAATAGATTGATACCATCCTGGCTTCTCCAAGTCCAGTCAAAGTCAAGACATCATCAGCCAATATCAAAATACCATGTCAGTCTAAGCTCTAGTTCCTAATTTCACTCTTTGACTGTTTGCATTTTAATTTATGCAACATATACAATCATCCCTGATGAGGAACACTATTTCATCTATCCATCTAGGAATGCTATTTCATCTATCCATATATTTATCTATCTATCTATCTATCTATCTATCTATCTATCTATCTATCTATCTATCTATCTATCTATCTATCTATCTATCTGCCCATCCGTGTAGCTGCTTGAAATTTGGTAACTAGATAAGTGAACTAGTCAATTGATCCTTTTAAGCCACATCCCAGGTTCTGGGAAGAAATAATACATTAATAAAGATAACAAATGTGAAAATATGTACACATGTGAAATTACAATGTTACTGACTTAAGAATGGAATATTTTATTTCAAATACACAAATACACTTATATCAGGATACTCACATGCTCTTGATAAGAACAAAAAGATTAACTTTGTGGCTTTTCATAAAAATATTATCACTAAAGTCAACTGCTATGGCAAGAAAAACATTTAAAGTACCAACTAGACGCAGCAGGTAATATTTCATCTGTATGGCTTCTTTTATCAATCATTCTCATTTTCAGGGTGATTCAGTGCATCAGCATACCGCTCAACTGCCCAGATTTTTGCAGAATGTCCAGATTTTTGCCTGTTATTTTTGATCTATTCCTTATAGAATTTGTAGTTTTCTGGCAAATCACAGGGGCTTGAAGTCATTAAATAATACTAAATAATGACAGTCATTTGAGTTTCAGACTTCATATCCTTCAGAAAATATATAATAATGCAAAGTCTGTCAATGTAGCTACTTTCTATGTTTATAGGAGCAATATTTTTGGGCCTTTGTCCCCCCATTATTTCAGGCTTTGTGCAGATTTCTTCTGTTGAGAGGTAGAGAGGTATGGTCATAGGTCCTAGCCATACCACTACCACTGATGCAGAGAATAGTCATTACTACAATGCTAGAGGTCTAAAACCTGGTCATATCAGTGCTAGGAATATCCAAAAACAAACCAATTTGAACCATAACTTGGTTAGTTATCATCAACCCAATATTCAATCAGAATGAAGAGCACAGCTGAATGATACAACCTGGATACAAATGTTATTTCATCCCCCAGTTTTAATATCCTGCACTCAGACAGAAACCCTCAGGGTACAAGAGGTGAGGCCATATGGTACTCTAATAACTTCATCTCTTTACAGCTAGGATAAAATAAAAAACAGATTCCATACATTCCACAGACTTGTCTTATACTGGTTCAAATAAAAACTGATAAATTAAAGACTCTTTCAGTAGTATTACCCCAGAAATGTACATAAATCATTTGTAGAAGAGGCTTTTGTATCGCTCACCTACAATGTAAATACAGAGCTTAACACTACTGGCAACTAGAGTGTTACTAGGAAACCCACACTGCATGATTTTAGCCATTCATCTTTATAGCTCTGTGGCTCAAAAAATTAATAAATCTAACAAGAACAGATGAAAACCTGGATATGAGGGCATACTGGACCAAATATCCATAAACTGACAAAACAATATCAGGATAATAGGTATCGAGTAACATATGTACTCAGTGGTCCATATTAAAATCCAGAGGCTGCAGAAGCTTTATGTTAGAAATATGATTCACTTTGACGTTAAATACTTGAGTCAAGTTCTGTAGAACACAGACTTCCAGTTGCCACTTGATGATAACATTCATTATTCCAGTTTAGCATGTTTCACTTCTTAAACAGCATGATCATAATTTGAAAAAAAGTTGCAATATATTAAAAAAAACACTTGCCCTGGATCACCCCCACATCAAAATCAATATGTCTCACAGAGGTAATTTCTGGTACATTTTTTATATAATCCAAGCTAAAACCTGAGCTCATTAATTTTCATGAAGCTTCTAACCAACTGAAGACAATCTAATTCATACTAGGAAAACCAAAAACATTTGGGTACAATATAGCAAACTTACTTAATCCTAGACAAGACCACTCTCTTTTACCTTTTACTCTCATGGATGGTGATGAGATAACTACTAAGTCTGGAGAAAAGTTTAATTATATAGTACAAAAGACCTCGACAGGTAATTAGAAGATCAGCTTTTTCACTGCTCTGTTGCAGGACTGTTTTGTCTTTATACTGCAAATAGTCCCATCACTTTAATGTTTTGCCAAGAGATATTGATCAGTCATTTTCAATATTTTTGAGCTTTAGTGAGTATTTTTTTTTGGGAGGGGGTTGAGTGCTGCACTTATTTTCTGTAATGTTTCCCTTGCAAGTAAAAGTGACTTTTGTTTTGGTTTTAGCTTCAATATTAATTAGCAGACCCACCAAGGAAGATCTCACTCCTGGTATTTGTAAAAATGTACTTATTAAAGCTCCAATTCACCAAATAAGTGCCATCTTTTAGCTCCCTCCTTTCCCTTTTTCAAAAATTCCAGAAGGATCTGGGAATCTTAAGGATCGGTGGAAAGGAAAATGAGCAGTTGGAGGAAGTATTCTGAATAGATAAGCAAGCTGAGGTAAGGATGCTGCTTATTTGGTGGAAGGTAATTCAATGAATGGTGTATGAAGTGAGATGGGATGCTGCTTCATAAGTAAAGTAAGTGAGCAGAGGTATTGGCCCTGCTTAGTGGGCAGGGTGAGTAGGTACACTGCCCTGATTAACATTACGAGGACGGTGCTTTACAAGTAAAGTAAGCGAGCAGAGGTATGGACCCTGCTTACTGGGCAGAGTAAGTAGGTACACTGCCCTGATTAACATTATAGGGACGGTACTTTACAAGTAAAGTAAGCGATCAGAGGTATGGACCCTGCATACTGGGCAGGGTGAGTAGGTTTGCTGCCCTGATTAACATTACGCGGATGGTGTTTCATAAATAAAGTAAGCGAGCAGAGGTATGTGCACTGCTTGCTGGGGTAGGGTGAGTAGGTATGCTGCCCTGATTAACATTACAAGGATGTTATGCTGTGTTTAGAATCAACTATATTATGGTTAGTTGTAATTAATGAATTTGGTGAACAAAGCTATGTATGGAAGTTTAATAAAGGTCGTCAAATGTCATTTGGTGTGATGTGTTTATTGAAGGGGACTGGGACAAACAGAGCCTTATCCCAATCTTATAACATTCTTTCAGGACTAACCATGGCACAAAAACTACCTTAATGGATTATTTAAAATACATCTGTGACCAATCGGATTGAGCTTGAATTGTTGAATGTGTACCTTTGTACCTTGCTTTGATAATGTGGATCATGCAAGACAACTCATGAGCATAAGAAAATATGTCTTTTCTGCCGGTGCCAATACATGGTATTAAAGTTATCTGGAGGAAAGACAGCAAATCAAGCCAATGGTACTATTTCATATCTGCTGCCTCGTACTGTTCACTCTCTCTCCCTCAGTGCTAGGGCTATTGTTTTAGCCTGTCTTTGTAAATTACACAGTATGTCATTGTGAAGAAACAAAACTGTACCGGTACACTAAAGACTCTGAAGTCATCTGTGCACATAGTGCACGTGAATCACCTTACCCAATGCTGAACTGTAATCCAGCTTTGATTCAGTACAGTTATAGGTTAAACTATGTGACTTTATCACAACAATACTGAAGCCAAAACTGTGCTCTTCTTAAACATAAGCCAAACTCAGTATCATTGTTACATCTCCATACTATCTATTGACAATTCTGAAAGAGTCAGAGTTTCCATAACTTCTTTGGACAAATCACTAAGTGAGGAAAATCTCAGCAAAATTCCTTGGTCTCATCACTGATACCCAATTCCATTTTTGACAAATAAATGCATAGTGGTGTTTCCAAAACTAACTGAAAACATTTATTTTTTTTTAAAACCTAAGAAATCTCAATCTTATAGTGCTTGATTATCTTTTGTTAATAAGTTCTTTCTCCCTTTTCTTCTGTAGTTTGTACATCTTCTAATTAGTCTGTGATCCTTACTACTCCATACACCTGAGCTGGCTTGCAGTAGCATAGATGGATTTGCTGCAGGACTTCATTGTACAACATAATACTACTTGGATCTCTGTGGCCTCAAATAGTTGCAGTTTAACTAGCATCCTTGTCTGTTCCAGTTATTTGCTCACAGAACTCCCGAGCACTTCCAAGTGTCCAGCTTTGTCTGGTACTGCAGTGTGGTATTTAGAACTTCTTCTGGACAGTTAGCCCAAATCCCTAAACTAGGAATAAATAATAAGATTCTTGTATTTCAATTACATGATGTTAAACTCTGGAACAAACCTCCTCATGCTTTAATATAAGATATAATAATATAAGAATCTAAGATAAAAAGTATAGCCTGGAGTTTGAACAAAGTCAGGGCTTTCAAGCAAAGCTTTCAGATGCAAATGTCTTTCACTGTAATAAAACAAAGAAAGAAAGCAAATATGTTACTCTAATTTCTTGCTTTCTGTCAGTATATGATTTTGCATTTTTCTACACTGTAATTTCTGTAAAAGTATGTGTTTTTTCTGAAGCTGGGGACAGAAGATTAACATCAAAAACTTTAATTCTAGCTACAATATTTAAAGCTGTGAGTGCAACACAAACCATCTCAGCCCAAGTACACCTATTAATCACAGGGGTCAGATTTCTAACACTTGAACACTGAACTACAGTTGTTACTTTGAAAAGAACAATTAACTCAGTTACATTTTGTTAGAAAAATATGTACTTAAACATACATGAAGTGCTAGTTTAAAAGCAAATAGTATGTAATGTATTTTATTCTATTTTACAATATGGCAGTAAGGATGATCTTACATGTAATTGCTTGAAGCTTTTGGTGCTGCAGTGTGATTGAACTCTGACCCTGGCAGCAGCCAGCTCAGCAAGCTTATGTTTTACACTAATGATTATCTGCTGGGTCAGGAAAAAGCATGTATCTTCCTTCCTCTGAGATAGTTGGCCTTGTGAATATTATCAGCACAGCTGCTATTAGTTAATGTTGCCAGAAGGAACAAAGAAGTGTATTAAGAACCAAACTGACTATTGTATTCGAGCAGGACTGGAACCTTGAAAGAGCAACATTTACAGAAAGACATTATAACGGACCAGGTGCCTTGCAAGGCTGTATTATTCTCATGGGAAAGTTTTTAAAAAGTATAACCTCAGCACTTTCTTATGAATAGAATATTGTAGACTGTAATAATGTAGGTGCCCTGTGACTGACTACGTCAGTAAGGTGGGCACAGCTTGAATGTATAGTGTATTTAAAGAAGTTTACTTCCTGTATCATGTTAGTCAAAATTCTATACTTGTTTTGTATAGTCTTTTGCCTCCTGGTGTACACTAGTAAAACGTTTTGAACTTGAACCTCCTGTGTTATTGACTGTTATTTAAAGAAAAACCTAATGATTTTACAGTCTGTTTAATAATTTTGCTGACATTTTGGTCCTTCTTAGCCGGAATTCCCTTGGTAAGCTACAGATCAGAATCCAACGGTGGTGGAGAAGCTGCGCAGGAGAAGTTACCAAAGCACGGTTCTTCTTGAAGTAAAAAGACCTCCGACTAAATTGTTGTATGTAAAGAGGCTGGCCACTTTCTGATCTGTGGCTGAAGAGCGGAAAACTGGCCCCCAAGAAGAGGACGTGCAGTCATAAACGGGAGGCTCAGGTAGGAAGATTTTCCCTCTTTGCTTTTGTTTTAGATCAGGGACTAGGCTACAGTACAATGTTATTTAGATTTGTTTTTACAGATCAGGAACGAATTGCAGTACTGTATATTTGGTCATAGATCAGGAAAACAAGATAAAGTAGACAGTCATTCTAGACAAGGACTGAATAGAGGGAAGAAGATACCACGTGGTATGAAAAGGGGAGAAGGTACCACGTGGTAAGAAAAAGGGTTACGTAACAGTCTTTTTTAAGACATGGGAAATCAGTGCACTAAAAGATTGCGAGACCCGCCCCTAACTGATGACGCGAAATATATGCAATTGCAACGAGCAGATAATATTAGCTATTATACAAAATGGGTTAATAAGTATGAATTTGATGGTAAATTAAACAAAATTTCATTAGCTAAACTTTTAAAACAGCTAAAATCTGACACAGAAGGTCAGGCAAAAAAACAACGACAGTTAGGCATTCCTCAGGCACATAGGTGGATTGAGGAAGTGAACCGAAGGGAACAAAAGATTAAAAATGCAAAAGCATTATTTTTAGATAAAGAAGATAATAATACAGTAATAGCAACGGCCCCTCCCCCTCCACCCCCTCAGATACCTTTTTCAGGATATGAAGCAGGAGGCCAAGCCAGCCCCCCCTCCACGTTATCCTGAGATTGCAGGGGCTTTGAAACAGCCATTCATAAGAGAACCTATTGAAACTAGATCCCGAACACGTAGAACACTTAGAGATACAGATTTATATCAAATAGGGAGAGATTCACCAGAAGAAAGTGAAGAAATCTGTCCACTAATCGAAGTACCAAACCCTCAAGCAGGACAGGAAGGACAGGACCCAACTCTTCTAGTATATAGACCATGGACACCGGAAGATATCCGGAAAGCTACAGAGGGATTCCCTCATCCAAAAATTAATCATGAGAAGTTTATACAAGATTTACAAGGTATGAGATTGAGTTACCACTTAAATGGGGAAGAAGTGGAAAAGGTAGTTAGACAAATTATAGGTCCAGACTGGCACATGATTTGTGGCACCTGGAACGCTCATGACGGACAGCTCAGGCCACTCCTACACAGTGACGCAGAGCTAGACACCAGAGTGAAAGGTCTTACAGACCGGATCTCTGAAAAATGGAAACCTAAAGCAGATTGGACCTGTATTAATCAATGCATACAACAAGATAATGAAACTGTAGATGGATACTATGGTAGATTATTAGAATGTTTTAATAACCATAATGGTATGCCTATCCCCGAGAATCAGAAGAATGATAGTTCATATGAACAGCAGCTGAAAAATGCATTTTTGAAAGGCTGTATTGCCCCTATTAGTAGTTTTATTACAAAACATATGATAGATCACCGAACGAGTAGGCTACAAGCCCTACTAGACTATGCTAGGCATGCTGAAAGACATTTTAATAGCAAAAAGAAAAAGAAAGCGCAAGTCTTCACAGCTGAAGACGGAGCAGAAGTTTTTGTAGTACAGTCAAATAAAAAGGGGAAGAGAAATACTCAGGGTAATAAATACTCTGGCAAAACCTCAGAAGATCTAGAAGAAAGGAAAAGGAAAGGCGAGTGCTTTAAGTGCGGCAGAAGAGGACATTTGGCGAGGGATTGCAGGTCAAATAAAAAGGTGACTACTGAAGAAAAAGATAAAGGTGATGAGGATTGACTATATGATAGTGATAACAATCAGAGCCCATCAGGAAAGGCTAATAGACAAAGAGAAAACGTAAATGTGGTAGAAGGGATAGAGGAAGTCCAAACAGATGCGGAGGATGAGGAAAGTGAAGTTTTAGACTTAGCATTATTGAGCTTGGAGCTCTATCTAGCAGATAAAAAACTGGAAGTTACACTTCTAGTGGAAGGAAGGGAAGTAAAATTCTTGTGTGACTCAGGAGCGTCACGAACTTTGATACACCCTTCAAAGTTGCCAGAACACTCTGAATCATCTGACTATATATTAGTGAAAGCAGCAAATGGGCAGCTATATAGGGAACCACTTTCCCATGATATAGCAATAACTGACCCTATCTCAGGTATGACCCAGAAAAGTAAAATAGTGGTTTCTGCAAAATGTCCAGTGAACTTATTGGGGAGAGACCTTATGCAGGTTTTTGGAATAGCAGTAGTTCCTACCATGCAGGGTATGGAGGCACAGAGACAAATGGATGCTTTTGTAGTGCGATCGGAGGGCGAAGCCTACTATTGGTACAGCCAGGACTTAGTTACGACTGGTCCAGGGGCAGTAACCAAAGAACTGATGAACATAGCCATCAGTAAGGTATCCTCCCTTAACACTGATCAGCAGCATTTGTTACATTGTACTCTATACTACCGTAGTATACCAGGACCTGATAAGGAATATGAGCAAGAATTATTTAGAAATCCGGCAAATAGACTAATATTGCGAACCCTATATTGGGATACTGAGGGTAACAGTGTAGCAAGTTGTTCACTGCCTCAAGAATTCATGAAATTGTACAAATCCAACAGACTGCCACATGTCAGCTTAACAAAACATAAAAACGTGAGATGGGCAGATTTGGGTGAGAAAGTAACAAAATGGGAAAAACAAACTGATTTAGAATTATCACAACAAGGTGTACAAAAACAAAAATTGAATTGGTTAACACAAGCACGTCCAGCTGTACACTTACAACATAGTGAGGACAGCTGATTAGCATTTTTACTGGAGGAAGAAGAAAAAGCCTTGTTTGATGTACCAAGCATTTTTTGGTCAACAGGGAAATCAGATGTGGGACTCATTCAGACAGCAGGTCCAGTAATCATTACACCGAAATCAGCCTTTAGACCACAAAAGAGACAATACCCCTTGAGGAAGGATGCAGAGCAAGGAATTAAGCCTATAATAGCAGCATTACTCAAGGAAGGAATATTGGTAGAATCTTTGAATTCACCATGTAATACCCCTCTATTTCCAGTTAAAAAAGCAAACGGGGAATGGCGGATGGTACAGGATTTACAAGCCGTAAATGATGCAATAATACCTAGAGCACCTACGGTGCCAGACCCACACACTTTATTAAATGACTTAAAGCCACAACAAAAATATTTTACTGTAGTAGATATAAGTAACGCCTTCTTCTCAATACCTATACATCCTGATAGCCAGTATTGGTTTGCCTTTACATTTCAGGGTAAGAGATATACTTATACTCGACTACCACAAGGATATTGTGAAAGTCCAACGATATTTGCACAAGAGATGGCTAGCAACCTGGCGGGATTTACTCCACCAGGGGGCAGTCAGATACTACTTTATGTAGATGACATCCTGTTAGCAGCCCCTACCCAGCAGCAGTGTAGGGAAGATACAGTCGCATTGTTGAAATTTTTAGCACAACAGGGACATAAAGTAAACAAGAACAAGTTACAACTTTGGAAAAAAACAGGTCAGATACCTGGGATATGTAATATCCAAAGAAGGTAGAATACTAGATGAAGATAGAAAAACAGCAATTTTACAGGCACCCAAACCAACTACCAAGAAGGAAATGATGTCATTCTTGGGAACGACTAATTTTTGTCGAAGTTGGATACCGAATTATGCCTTAGAATCGGCTCCATTGGCTGATTTAATATTCAAAACACCAATGGCAGCACAAGATGTATTACAATGGACACCTGAAGCAGAAACAGCCTTCTGCAAACTAAAACAATTGATAGCTTCATCATTAGTTTTAGGACTACCTAATTACCACAAAAGATTTTTTCAAACTGTAGATTGTAAACAGGGATATATGACGTCAGTTTTGACGCAACAGCATGGAAGTAAGCAACGCCCCATAGCTTACTATTCATCACAGTTAGACCCGGTGGCACGATCTTTGCCACACTGTGTACAAGCAGTAGTCGCAGCTGCAATGGCAATACAGGCTTCGGCCTCAATGGTGTTATTCCACCCTCTCACTTTGAGAGTGCCTCATGCAGTTGCCATAATTTTGCTACAAGAAAAAATAGCATACCTGTCTCCTGCTAGGCATCTTTCTTGTATGGCCATATTGCTGAGCCAGCCCCATATGACAATTGAACATTGTACAACATTAAACCCATCAACGTTACTTCCGACCCCTGTAGATGGCACGCCACACAGCTGCCTACAGGAGATCGAGCAAATAACTTCACCTAGACAGGATCTTACTGATTTACCTTTGGATGATGCTGAAGTAACACTTTATGTAGACGGCTCATGCAGAAAGGGTCCTACCGGGAAGAACCTAGTAGGGTATGCAGTAGGCACAGACACAGACATTTTGGAAGCGCAACCACTGCAACATAATTTGTCTGCTCAAGCAGCGGAACTGATAGCCTTGACACGAGCCTGTACTCTAGCAAGAAACAAATGTGTAAACATATATACTGATAGTCAGTATGCTTTCTCTACAGTGCATGTTTTTGCACAACAGTGGAAAAATAGGGGAATGATAACATCCACTGGAAAACCAATTAATCATGCACAACTTATTTTGAATTTATTGGATTCTATCCAATTACCTACTAAAGTAGCTATTTGTAAATGTGTAGCTCATACGAAACAACAGGATCCGATTTCAAAAGGTAATGCACGATCTGATGCAGCTGCTAAGCAAGCAGCCTCAGACTCGGAAACTTTACTTTTGAATGAGGAATTACAACCATCTGAGATTCTAGATTTAGAAATGTTAAAAACAATGCAGACATTAACTACAAAGGCAGAAAAACAAAAGTGGGAAAAACGAGGTGCGATCCTCGAAAACGGACTGTACATCTCCAAAGAAAAAAAGCCAATACTACCATCTAACTTATTTAGATATGCAGCCTTGTTGAGTCATGGGCAGAGCCATGTCTCAACAGGGGGGATGGTACAGTTAGTAAATAAAATATTCCAAACATACGGATTTACGAATTATACACAAAAATTTTGTGCAGCATGTCACATTTGTAATAAACATCATGCACAAGGGGCATTCAAACCCAAACAAGGGAGTTTTCCTACACCACCATATCCGTTCCATACTATTTGTATGGATTTCATAGAATTGAATAAATGTGAAGGGAAAAAATACTGCTTAGTGATTATAGATATGTTTTCGAAATGGGTGGAAGCTTTTCCAACCAGAAATCCGGATGCAGCAACAATGGCAAAGGCCCTGGTAAAAGAAATAATTCCTAGATTTGGCATACCGGAAAGAATCTATAGTGACAATGGGACACACTTTGTCAATCAGACAATCCAACAACTTGGGAAATTCTTTGGGATCTCTTTGAAAAATCATTGTGCTTACCACCCCCAGTCTGCAGGACTGGTGGAAAGATATAATGGGATTTTGAAAAATAAGTTGAGGAAGTTGATAAGTGAGACCCAGAAGAATTGGATTTGCTGTTTGCCTTTGGCATTGCTAAGCATGAGAACAGTTCCAAATGTAAAGGGCTTGACCCCCTTTGAAATAATATTTGGGAGGGCATATTATGTGCCACAATGGAAAGCACTCATGCCAGCAGAGCTGGAGGCTGACAGCTCAATAGCTAGTCATATGAAAAAATTGTTAACCAATAAGACTGTTTTGCAGTTAAACTCTTTTTCAGATAAAGAACAAATGAAACCGGAAGCAGTGCTGACCCCGGGGTCCTGGGTTTGGTTGAAGGTTATCAAGAAGAAAAATTGGACAAGTCCAAAGTGGGAAGGTCCATACCAGGTACTGTTGGCAACGCCTACTGCAGTAAAGATTGCTGAGAGGTTGTCTTGGGTTCATCTGACACACTGCAAACCGGTGAAGAACTTTCAGCTAGATAAACATTTTGTAACTGATGCACCACAAAAGCAGGATGGCCAGGAGCAAAGTGTATAAGAATGCAAATCAACCCCAAAGAAATTGTTTAACTGTCTTGCTAATTATACACCTGTTGACTATGATTGTGGTGACTTGTCTTTTATTGTGGTTCTTCCTGCATATGACCACACGAATGAAATTGACAAAACGTGATGAACTATCTATAGACTGGCATTCAAACTTTAACACATACCTGGCCATGAAGCGTGTATATGTAGAGACTATGAACGTTTCAAACTGCTGGGTTTGTACTGCTATACCAACAGCACATGGAGGACTTTTGATGTCCGCTGTCCCTCTGGGAATAAATGAGACTTGGGAAAATCTACTTTTTGACACAGGTTCTGTGAGGTCACAGGACAAAGTAGCATTGTATTTACCTATTACACAAAAAGGAATTGTTTGTTTCTATAAAAATGATACACTCCAAGTTGGTTGGAGTAACTGTAACATAACTGTGTCTTACAAATGCTATATTAAGGCCAAAGATAAAAGTACTAGTTGTAGCACAAATTATGATTCATATTTGAGCTTAATGAAAACAACAAGAAAATGTTTCATTCAGAGTTAACCCGCATCAGTACTAAAGTAGAAAACTGTTATTTTGTTTGTGGGAAAAAGGCATATAAATGGTTACCTGAGAATTGGTCTGGCAGTTGTTTTTTGGGTTATCTGGTTCCAGCTATAAGGCATACTGCTGAGTTACCTCTAGGTAAGATACGAAACGTAAGAGATATGGCCCAAAGGACTGGGAACTCAGTTGAAAAACCTGCTAATCCAGTGGGTAAGATCGAGGCTGGCTGGAAAGACCATTCATCCGTAAAAGATAAAGAAAAATTAACTCATATGGACTTGAGTGACAGTGTTATATCCTGGGCAGGAATACTACCAGCCTATGGAGCAGTCAAATCGATCTGGGAGCTGAGGAAATTGTCGAAACTTCTTGAAGTGATGAGTAATGCAACCTTTTCCGCTCTCGAACTTATAACTGATGAACTGAATGCAATGAGAACTGTTGTGCTACAAAACTGAATGGCTCTTGACTTCACCCTAGCGGCGAGAGGTGGTACGTGCGCACTTATCAAAGAAGAATGCTGTGCATACATACCAGATAATAAACACGAAATTAACGATCATCTAGAGGTAATACAGCAGGTATCGGCCATGACTGAACCAGGCCCAAACCCACTGACAAACTTTTTCCAGAGTCTGTTTGGTGGGTGGGGGTCAATCTTGATGAATATTTTGATTGCCATTTGTGTCGTTTTGCTCATACTAGGAGCATGTGTCTGTTGAGGGATACCCTGTATAAAAAGACTAGTCAGAGAATTTGTTGATGTAACTGTAACCGAGACTATGTATCAAGACATTGAATTGGATTTGTTAGTTCCAAATGAAGTTCTTTCTGAAATATAAAACAAATGACTTGCCTAGTTAAAAATCTCTAAGAGGAAAAGGCTAGGGAACGAAATGATGTTATTTATATTTCTGAATAGAATAAAAAGAATTAAAAGGAGGGAGAATGTTAGAAAAATATGTACTTAAACATACATGAAGTGCTAGTTTAAAAGCAAATAGTATGTAATGCATTTTATTCTATTTTACAATATGGCAGTAAGGATGATCTTACATGTAATTGCTTGAAGCTTTTGGTGCTGCAGTGTGATTGAACTCTGACCCTGGCAGCAGCCAGCTCAGCAAGCTTATGTTTTTCACTAATGATTATCTGCTGGGTCAGGAAAAAGCATGTATCTTCCTTCCTCTGAGATAGTTGGCCTTGTGAATATTATCAGCACAGCTGCTATTACTTAATGTTGCCAGAAGGAACAAAAAAGTGTATTAAGAACCAAACTGACTATTGTATTCGAGCAGGACTGGAACCTTGAAAGAGCAACATTTACAGAAAGACATTATAACAGACCAGGTGCCTTGCAAGGCTGTATTATTCTCATGGGAAAGTTTTTAAAAAGTATAACCTCAGCACTTTCTTATGAATAGAATATTGTAGACTGTAATGATGTAGGTGCCCTGTGACTGACTACGTCAGTAAGGTGGGCGCAGCTTGAATGTATAGTGTATTTAAAGAAGTTTACTTCCTGTATCATGCTAGTCAAAATTCTATACTTGTTTTGTATAGTCTTTTGCCTCCTGGTGTACACTAGTAAAACATTTTGAACTTGAACCTCCTGTGTTATTGACTGCTATTTAAAGAAAAAACTAATGATTTTACAGTCTGTTTAATAATTTTTCTGACACATTTTCAAGCCTGTCATTCAAACATTCCTTAAATTGCTGCAACAGAGATAGCGACTGATACAAATCAAAGGAAACAAAGTAATTAAACCTGCAGATTGATGCTTTGACAGTGACAAGTAAGCAGTCACAGCAATGTCGTCAACTGATGAGAGAGAAAACTACAGTAAATGATCCCTCATCATAAGGATTTCTTTCTGTCCCTCTAACATGGCATTCAGAAGGTGAAGCCATCGACTATATAATAAAATAATGCTAGCCATGGCAGCCTCCTTCACATCATTTTGGGGTATAACAAATTAGAAAATAACAGTAACCATATAGTTTTTGAGTGAGGTTCTCCTTTAATTTCAGGGTCGAATAGAATGTCTGGGTATGTTCAGACACTGCAGTCTGTCAATTCTTAAGTAACAGTAGCTAGCAGTTCTTTCCTTTTCATTTAAATTAAGAGGTCGTCAGGGTCAAATAATCGCTGTTGTTAACATAGCTAGAATTACTGTAACAGTCATGCTGAAAGTACAAGTAGCAGGAATCACTGGCTCAGCTGTTGTATAAGAAGAAAATAACAAAGAAACTAACAACCTCTAGGAAAAACTTCTCCACACTACCATTTATCAAAAACAAAATCTGTTGCTTCATCACTAACTCACACTCTCATGAGCTCTACTGTCTCACCATCAAAAGAGCCAAATGGCTGCCAGTGAAGCACAGAGTTGACCCACTACTTGGCTCGTTCTTCTTCTCCAATCTAACTCAGTCTGCAACTAGCTGTGAAACTTTATACCAAACATAGCACAATACAACCACAGTGACTTCTTCTAAACACCCCCTGCAACTCCAGCCCCACAAACAAAGCCACACTGCACCAACCACTCTTTTTCCATCATTGCTCCTAGACTATGGGAATCTCCCCACGCCTAAAAGAACTACAACTCTGCTTCCTCACCTTCAGAGCTGAACTTAAATATGTACTGCCTCTCTATTCCACTTTTTTCTTCTTTGTGAATTATTTTACTTGGGCAGTACCTGTAAATGGTCAGTTGTTATCAAGTGTACTACCTTGTTGTATAAATGCAAAATAAACTAAAACAAATATCGACACTCCTATCATTGCCCACACGTGGTTATGCAGAGATGCATCATGATGACACCCCCTCCACTTTGCATTAGAGAAGTTTATTGTAAAGTTAAAGCCATTAACTTTATACTTAGCTTATATAATATAGCAAGCATCTTGCTCATTGTCATCCCCCCCCCCTTTTGTAATATCTCCTTGCCTCACTCTTACTGTAGATAAAATAAGGGTCACTCATGGACACATGCTGTGAATTCGGATGTAATTATCACATCCCAAACCAAACTGTTTAAAGAAATGTAGAAAAGAATACTGTGAACATAAACACACAAACAAATAAATAAATACATAAATATATGCAGGCAGTATGGCCCTCTTAGCAAACCATTGCTGAAATAATGTGCATGAATGAAAGGAGTACATGTTTTCATTTGGGTCAGTGTAATTTTAGCTTAAATAAAAATGTAGTAGGAGACCAATTCTACCTGTGGCCCTAGGTTTGTGATTTAAGATAATGAAGATGTTATGGATTATGCAACAGTTTGTTCTTCAGAAATGTTAATTCAAATTTTCCTACATGCAGAAGCCTATGAAGTTCTGGCTATAACAGTCTACACCCTGTTTTATCTTTCCATCACCTACACATAATATGTTATCTGAAAAATGGTCCATTTCTTTCTGATTTTAGAATTATTTCTGGCCTCCAGTCTTAATACTTGCTAATAATTAAAACTACAATATCCATCTCAGCAAACATTGTGTACATGTCCAGTAAAAAATAAGTTTTGCAAATCTCTATCTCTATGAAGCACAGCAGGACTGTCTCACTTTTATACTAAATCATTCTTTATTTTCTTTAGTTGTTTTGGAGAGATCATGTGATTCCAACAAACAAGACAAGTATTTATGACTTAGTTGCAATGTGAAAATTATTGGCAACAGCTACAATAACAGCACTCATTTAAGGACATAGTTTCATATTACAATATAATCTCAAAACAGGAATATGAACTAAACTGTCACATTCAAGTTTGAATTATGTATTAGTGCCATATCAGAAGTCAGTGTCACTCAGACCAAATCGGTGCCAACCAAAAATATTCATATGTTATGGAAATCAAAATCTAAACCAACTATATTGGAAGTAGTGAGCATAGTAACAGAGAAAAAAAAAACAACTGGAATCAATATCTTTAGAAAAGTGTAGGAGCAAACTTCATAGGAAAAAATGGGAATTGTGGGAACAATATATACAAGGGAGGAATGGGGTTTAAAAGGCGGCAGGACTTAAATGAGCTTTATAATGTTTGAGTGAGAAAGGTAGATTATAAGTAATGTATAATGTTTGCAACTGGGAGTGTGTCATTATGGTTTGTGATGCAAAATGCTTGCAACTAGGACTGTGTCTGTGTGGTTTGTTTTCATTTATATAAATGTATGATTGCCTATGTAGTAAGTGATGATTTACTAAAGATGTTTCTGGTTTAAAAAAGGCAAGAATGGAATAATTTATGCAATGTTGCTTAGGTTATATGATATATAACAATCTGTGTGAAGTATAATGTTTGTTATTCTAATACAGTTTGATTATTTTTATATGAATGTAAATATGCCTGTGTCACAAGTTTGTTTGTTTCTTCTTTGTTTCTTTCGGCTTTTCCCGGTTAGGGGTCGCCACAGCGGAACTCTGGTCCACTAATGATTGGCAGTAGAGTTTTATGTGCTGCCTTGCCAGGCCTAACACACAACCTTCAATGAAGGAATGCCCGTTCATGCATGTCGCCTCACAGAAGACGCTCTAACTGAGAATCGAAGAGCAACGTCTAACTGTGAGGCGACAATGCTACCGCAGCACCACCACCACAGTATGCCTGTGTCACAAGTGATAATTCAATAAAGGTGTTTGGGAAAAGATTAAAAAAAAAAAGAATATTTAGATGCACACAAAGGGCAGAACTTGGAAGGAAGTAAAATTAATCAGGTCATAAAGTACCACTGCAATCCCTGTCAGTGCTGAAGTAACACCAATGGCTGAAGGGATCTGCAACCAAACACTGACTATCCCTTGTCACCTTTCAGTCATATACCAGTGGCTGAAGGGGATCTGCCTCTTGCAGGACTTCAGGCTGTGGCTCCCAATCTGCCTGCTATACCATGGGGCAGTCCACCCAGAAAAGGGCCAGGATGTCCGAGCCTGCACCACTCCCCAGGCCAAGTACAATCCTTTGCAATTTAGCCCTCCAAGTCTGCCCTTCTACATTCATGGCTGTAACAGCTGTCTAAGCTATGATGAGAAAAAAAAACAGGAAATTCCTTCCTAACCCCTTGTGCAATCATCATTATGGGTAGGCTCGACCTTAGGATAAGTGGTGCCCTAGGCAAAAGGCCTCCACAGCACCCCCCCACCACCTGGTGCTCCCATCCTGGTGGATTTACACCATCGAATTTATTGGAAAAGCGCCCTTGCTAGATTGGTGCCCTAGGTGGCTGCCTAGATGACCTATGCCTAAGGCCGGCTATGATTATGGGTCATCAAGCACCTACCTCCACTTATCAATCAGTCAGTGCCTGCCAGTTCTAACCTTATGCTATCTATACCTCTTTTTGCTTTTACAAGGAAGGGTGAGAGAGTTGGTGTTCTGCTCTGTACTGCCTCTGCAGTTTGAGAAGACATCTTGCCTGTCTGCCTTTGGCTTTTAAAACTCTTTCCCTACTCACCCATCAATGTTTATGTGAATCCCCCTCCCCTTCCTCTTCCTTACTTCCTGCCTTCCTAGTCCCCTCCCACCTGCATGCTATTTTCTCCAAGGCAATATCGCTGTGCCTGCAATCCCTTGACATACTCTCACAAACACTGGTTTAGATAATATCATGATCCCCTAGTCTACATAATGACAACTCCTAAGAATGTGGCAGTGCCAAATCGCAAGGAAGGCTTAGACATTTTTATAACTAATAAACAAAATGCAAAGGCTGTCCTCACCAGATCACTTTATGAGCACTCTCAACTTCCAAGTTATCAGACTTCATCAGAATGGGGAAAAAAGCAAGCTGTTCCTTGTTCACATGAAGTCATCAAGGAATATTGTAAAATGACAAATGATATAGCAAGTATGTACATTTTGAAATCAAACTTGCAATAAAAAAAATGCCATAACAAAAAATTAATTATTTATGAAATCTGATTATGCTTCTCTTTCAAAACACTTTGTAATGTGACATGATTTATATATATTATGACTAACAAGCATTCAATTTCCGTACCTTGTTGGGGTTGGCATAATGATTAAGGTGTTTACCTCACAGACACATGTACAGGTTTTGAGTCTCACATTTGAAAAGGAAATTTGCTAGGCTTAAAATGGCCGACAAAAGCAGCTAGCCTAGTAACTATGTGTGAACCTGCTTTAAGCTTCATTTTCTTTTTTAAGCACTGGTCATTCTTTCAAAAAGAGCACCTTGCTCAAAATGTAGGAGTTACACTTCATTCTGTAATGTTTTTATTTGTTAAAAGTGCATATCCATTTTAAGCCTTTGTTTTGTCTGATAATTTTTTATTTAAATATAACATGATACTCATAGAGTAGTGTAAATGGATATGTGCTAAAAATATATATATATATACACACACACACACACACACACACACACACACGCACACACGCACACACGCACACACACACACGCACACACACACACACACACACACACACACACACACACACACACACACACGCACACACACGCACACACACGCACACACACACACACACACACACACACACACACACACACACACACACACACACACACACACACACACACACACACACACACACACACACACACACACACAGATAAACAAAAAACACATTAGAAAGAAGTAAATGCCTGTACATACTGCATGAAGAAGCATTCTGCAATTTGATGAATTCAATGCATAGATCTTTCTGTGGTTACTGAGTACCACAAAAAATTAAAAATAAAAGTACCAAGATCCAGCTTAGCTCACTTTCACAGATAACAGGCTAAATGGACTGGGATTCCTGGTAATGTATGTTCAGATCCACGTTCATTAATTTACTTCTTTCTTACCTTTGCTTTTGTATGCACAGAAAATATACAATAATGATTGATAAACCAGTGATCTGTATTTACTCAGGTATTCTGACTTTAGACCTATTGCTTGTCTGTTACACTTCCCATTGGTAAATAGCTTATATAGCTAGGAAATACATGCTACAAAATCTTGATGTGAATAGTAGCGAACAGGCCTTATTACTTACCTGTATGAATAATGCATTATTTTACTATTAAAAATTGTGGTAAAATGCAACTATGCAGTCTCAACTTATATTTTTCTTACTGCCATAATCACCATGCCATTATTTGCCTATATAATTCATTAACAAACTTTCTAGTGATGCCATTCCACCTTCCACTTATCCCCTATGCTGATGACAAGGTCATTTACAGATCAGGTCACTCTCATACCAGCATTCAGTGGTAACTCCAGTTAGATTTACATGATCTCTACCAATGGCTCATAAACCATAAACTTTTTCTCAACACCACCAAGAAGAAAACTATTCCATAGAGAAAACCTCCACCTTTAAATCTCTAGGACTATGGCTTGATTAGTCACCAGACTTCCATTTCCACATAGACAAAGTGAGAGCCAAAATAAACTCCCTCCTCTTCTGGGCCAAAAAGATCTCCCCTTTTTTATTCCAACCAGCAAGAGCGGCCATTGGCAAAGGAGTTCTCCTTTTTCATCTTGAATATGGGCTTCCACTTTTTGCTTCTGCCTCCATGAAAAACATTGCCACACTACAGACCAATCTGTAACAGCATATACCAATTCATAACTGTATTTCTCTAGAAAAAGCCAAATGGCTACCCATAAAACAAAGATCTAACCTACTTTTTGGATCCTGACTCTACAAACTACTCCATCTCCACACATTTACTCCCCTTGCAGCTTAGCTTCAGGAAAAAAAAAACTCCTCATACAACCTGAGACACTACGTTCAAGCCTCACCAACTCTTATTACCCCTAAAACCAAACTCCATAGCACTGCATATGTTTTCTGCTGTCAGGCACCTGCTCTTTGGCAAGCTCTCCTCGATGACATTAAGGAAACCAACAGTTATTCCAAATTTAGAATGCAACTCCAGAAGCATTTCTTCGTCCAAGTCAAATGATCCTGCTTCAGCACAGGATATATTGCCTAACCTATCTATGAAGATAGATCCAGTTTAGAAACTAATGTATATACTATATATTAGACTCTGTTTGATCATTGGTCATTGCACTATGCTAGTTCACTTCACTGTATATACATATTTTTGTCAATGTTATTATCATAGGATTATTAGAGATTACTAGGTCACTCACCTGGAAGTCATTCTAAGCATAGTCATTTCATCCCAATGTAATGTCCAGGAGGGTTGTGCGTGCTATCCTGGTAAGAATTTACTATGCCCCATTCACTCGTCCATGTTCCTCTTGAACAGTGTCATAGAGGTGTTCTGTTTAGCATGAATTGGTAGCCTGTTCCAAAGATGCGGTAGTCACTGGGAGTTAAATCTGTCCTATGTAAGTCACAGGCCATATTTAGGTCCCTGGAATGGGTAACCCTAGTCTGAACAATACTGTTATTGCTTACATTTTTTTTATTTTTTTTGTTTGTGAAATGTTTTGTATTTTACCTAGGCTGAGCCTGAAATTGGTCAATAGTGATCAGTGCACTACCCTGGTAAACAAATATAAATAAATAAGTACATAAATAAAGTTAGGTTAAGATTTTTCTTACTCTTTATACAGTACTGCATCAGGTAGCTCAGTAAAAGGAATCTGAGTGACAGGCTCTCCAAAGTGAACTGAAAAAATCCCTCCGATATTAATATCTCCTTTTCTGGTGAACCCATCAATGCTTAAACTTCTCAGCTGACATCCAGTGACTTTTGCATTCACATAAGCTGGAACAGAAACCATTAAGAATAATGTGGTGACTGAAGCTGACATCACTACTTGATAAAAAAGGAGAAAGATGAGCAAAAGGAACACGAAGAAAGGCGGCATTCATTTAAACAGGATCTCAGAACATATGATCTCCTGAACTGTATACTCCTGTCCTAAAAACCTGCAAAGGTACCTAAGGTGTGACATTTCCATCTTCTTACAGACAGAGTAAGAAATAAAATCTGAGATATTCTTGTTTTAGAATGTTACTAAACTCATTTAAAATGTTTCTAACGCAATCACATTTTATATTTTTAAAATATAAATAAATAATATTCATTGCATATATAGTAAATGTCTGTGTACTCACTTCTCCTGCACTGCTTTGTTATATAAATACACATCTCTGCAAGCTTCTGTTTGCCTTTCAAACACTTCTAAATTACCCATTTGGAGCCTTCCCTAATGAGCTCCTCAGAACTGATTTCATTGATGTGTTCCTCCAAAACAGATTAAAAGCAAGACTCACAGGGATTTACAAAAGTTCACAAATCCTCAGGATGAGTTAATTTTAGGCCTGCCTCCTAGTTAATTTGCAGAGACCTTTTCCATCAACAGAATTGCAATATGATTTTATTACAATTATACAATACTAAGTGAGAAATTAATTTCTAGTTATCATTTACTCTGTAACAAATCAAAGAAATGTGTAAAAATGACAAAATTAGCTAGTACTACAATATACAAACTAAATATCAAAATAACCCCAAAGAATTATGGATATTTTCCTTCCCAGAAAATGAGGAACTCCCCCTCCTACTGTAACTGATAGCTCACTCAATGTTGCCACCAATTTTAACAAATTCTTCACTGAATCCATTCTTTCTCTAGACAATTCTCAAAACTGTCCATCCTCCAAACAAACTCCCAAATACCATAGTGAAAACAATGGCCTAACCTTCCATCCTGTCTCTACTGATATAATTAAGAAACTTCTTAAGAAACTAAAACCTGTCACCTTAGCTGCTGATAAACTGCCAGCTGAATTTTTGAAAATAGCTGCTGATGCCATTGCATACACTGTATCCATTCTTATCAACCATTTGATACCTAAAAATTATGTCCCTGAAATCTGGAAAATTTTTCAAATTATACCACTCCAAAAAGGGGGCAACTCAAAAGAGTTAACCAACTATCGGCCTATAGCAATACTCTCACCTCTGTCCAAAATATTGGAGAGGTGTATACACACAAATCATGGATCATCTCAACACCCACAACCTTCTCACAAACACTCAACATGGTCTCAGGCCCCATCACAGCACCACAACAGCACTTGTCATTCACCCACATAGTAAACAACCACAGAAATAATGATAACTGTTTCTGTTATTTTTCTTGACCTCTCTAAGACATTTGATATGATCAACCACAACAAACTGATTAAATCCCTATCTGAACTGAATCTTAGTAAACCCACCATTGCCTGGTTTCAAAGCTATTTGACAGGTATACAGCAAGCAGTACAGTGGAGGCAAGAACTCTCACCTTTATTACCTGTCACAATAGGTGTTCCTCAAGACTCCATCCTTGGTCCCTTACTTTTCTCTATCTTCACTAATAACCTCTATACCTCTACTCTACCTGCCTCAGTCATCCAATATGCTGATGATGTGACATTAATCTGCTCCTCTCCTTCCCTCCAAGAACTGCAATTACAAACACAAGCCTCTTTCCTCTCTGTAGAAGAATGATTTACCAACTCTCAACTAATACTTAACCCCAATAAAACCAAACTTCTCATATTCCACCCTACTAATCACTCCACTCCCATACCCACTTTACTATCTTTTCTAACAATAAAACAACTATCTCTTCAGTCACTCACACCAAACTTCTAGGAGTTGAGATAGACTGCAACATGAATTTTGACAGTCACATTTCACTCACCATAAAGAAAGTACATAAAAAAACTGGGGGGGACTATATTGAAATAAACAATTCCTCACAAATAGCACCAGGGCTAAAATTGCACAAACACATCTCATCTCTACACTTCTACATGCTTCCTCTATATTCAACAATCTTAGAAAATCAGATTTAACCAAATTTGATGCCTGTTATAACAAAACTACAAAGTTTGCTACCAATAGCCCATACCAAACACACCACTGCTCAACCCTTAAACAACTCAACTGGCTTGAACTTCCCCATCTTCACCTTTATAACCAGCATATACTAACCCATAAGATTCTTTACTACCCCGAGAAACCCCCTGCATCACAAAACCTAATACATTCTTACTCCAGTACTAGGGTCCTATGCTCCAACAAGAAACCTCTCCTTCAAGTCACTAAAATCAACAACTCTGCTGGACCTCCCTCTATTCAAATTTTATTGCCAAAAAATGGAACTCTCTGCCCACTAATATATCAGCCACAATGTCCTTAGCTCAGTTCAAGAAATCTCTAAAAACACACCTACAAACTAATTGGATTTGTCATCGTGATGCCCCAGGCTAGTCTAACTTCAGCTTCTTTTTGCTCACCCTAGGGCAAAAACTCCTCCCTTATTTTCAAGCTGTAGACCTCTCTTAATATTGCTAGTCTCATTTCTCATGCCTCTCTCTTCCTCTCAACACTTACTTCTTCTTGTAAGTATAGGCACTTGATGTATACTTTATAGTATTATAATACTATATCATACTGAATGTTTTTACTGATGTACAGTTTAATGAATTATCATAGCTTTATTTGATGAAAAATGTATAGTGTTATGCCTTGTACATGTGTAATTATATTATAAGGATCTGTGTTATTTGTGGAGATTTTAACCTGTATTATATGTGGAGCTTTTCTTCCCGGGCCTCGGCTGAAAAAGGACTTGTGTCCAGTCAGACTTTCCCAGTAACCAAATGTAAAATAAATAAATAAATAAATAAATAAATAAATAATAAATAAATTTAACTGCTGAGTACAAAATAAAGTAATTTATTTTCCTTATCTGGGAAACTGAGATCATACTGAGCTAAACCCAGGGTTGGCTTTATGGTATGTGACACCTCATGTCAGGCTTGCCAAATATACATGAGAGCCTGTTGTAGAGAATGGCACTGTGTGTCATACTGTAAGGTGAACCGTGTTTTATGTACTGCAGTGACTTCATCTCTTATCCATATTATACTGAATTCTCAAAGTATCAGTCTTCAGACATCTTTCAACAAGATATTACAAATACATAAAATATTGCAATTATGCCATCCTAAAGATCAAAATACTACACAAGAAGGAGAATATACATATAATATATTTAAATATTCATTCTTTACATTGTCTAGTCCTCTTCCTCATGTTTAACTGTTACTCTCCAGGCTATTCACCTAATAGTGGTTTCTAGAACAATTGTGCTGTACTCAGCCAAAATAAAGACAACCAGTCAAATATCAAATATATCACACTGACTTCTTATTGCAATTCTCGGACATATTTAGTTACATTTATTTAGCAGAGAAGAAGAACACTGATCTGACAGGCCTACTTCTCCCTTTTAAACATACACTCAGTAAGAAAAGAACACCCTGTTACTACCAGTAAGCTTTTATATACTCTTAGCTCATAGGTGTACAAGTAAGTCCTAGAAGCCTTGCCTATAACCCATATTATGAAGTTCCTTCAAGCAGGGCAACACAAGATAGAGTGTGTGTGTGTGTGTGTGTGTGTGTGTGTGTGTGTGTGTGTGTGTGTGTGTGTGTGTGTGTGTGTGTGTGTGTGTGTGTGTGTGTGTGTGTGTGTGTGTGCATGCAGGCAGGCATGTGAGATGAGGCTGCCCATTCAGTTATCTAGGTTAACCACAGCAGTTGCAAGGAGGATATTCTGCTTAATATGTAGTAGATCTTTGTCTCAGATGTTGGGAATACATTGGGATATGACTCTATCATGCTAACGAGTCTTATTTATTTATCTGTTGATGTTTTTTTCCTTTAACCCTTTAACTAGGTATTTGGGAAAACATTTGTTCTGTGAGGGAATAGGAGATCAAAGAGGCTAGTCACAGATTCCCATTGAAGAGTATCTATAGAGACTGAGTACAGAGGGCACTGCCAGTCTGTCCTTATAACTATGATTTTATAGGCCACTGGGATCTCTCAAGTTGAGTGATATGTTTAGACAAATACTTGCCAAAAAGGGTATTATATTCAATAATGAGTCTGGGCTGATGAGGTATGACTAAAAGGGAAATAAGGCTTTTCTGGATCTACAAGAAATTTCTTTGGAAAGTAGATGAGCGAGACAGAAGCCTTTCCAAAATACTATGAAAATATGATGGTCAAAGATGAGGAATTATCAATTAAAGCCTCTGGCTCCCTTATAGTAGTGCCTAATTGGACGGATATGCCACCTATAGAATATAGAAACATGTTTTGTTTACCAACATTAATTATACTGTGTTTTTTGAGATTAAGTTTTTGATGATTGTCCTTGCACCAACTGTTAACATCGTCTAACCCATATTGGAGCAATTGTGAGTCATAGGTCCAAATGGAGAGATAATGAAATCACCAAGACAAGAAGAGTAGTAGTGCGGGAAATTAATTCATCCCCATGTCTTGGCGAGTACCTTTGTGTGGTGGACCCTGTTTTCACAAAATCTCACAAAGACAACACTCCTATATAAACTGCATTTTATATATCATATATCATGGAGAATACATGCTTAAACATGGTAGGTTAAAAGACATAAAAAAATACAGCTGCCTGCATAGGTGCCAGGATAAAAAAGTGCCCACAGGTATGTGCACTGGTGCCAGGACTGGAAAAAAATGACAGTGAAGAATGTTCAAGGCACAGAAACATTCCTAAAACAGGGCTAGGCCAGGCCACAAAAACTGACAGACCAAAAAAGAGCCATAAAGATGATAGAGTGGACTATTGAGCATAAGGAAAAAATTATGTATTGTTACTATTATGCAAGAAGTCCAGAATTTCCAAATAGAATATATTCAGAAAGATTAAAAAAAGAAATTAGAAGAAAGATAAATACTTGGGCAAGAAAAACTGTCAAAAGCTTCAAATGCAAACTTACATTCATTAATACAACAGGCCCAAGCAAAACATCCCATTGACGAAATAACTTTGGGCCACCTGAAAAAAGAAGCAATAGATGAAGTGCAAACATATAAAGAATAAAATCCAGAGATTTTTTAAAGGTATTAAAAAGAAACATAGATATGAGAAAGAAAAATAGATCTGATATAGTGCAATACTTATGCAAAAGAGAAAGCCAAATTAATCAATACAAAAAACAGCTCCAAAGATATTTAAACAGAAATACAGGCAAAGGCACCCCGATATGGAAAACTTCACAATGCAAAAAAAAATATGAACACAAAGGAGGAATGCAGAACAGAACATAAGTAAAGTAGAACCTAAAGAAACAGAAGCTGAAGTTATGGAATATGTGCAAAGTGAAAGATTTAGTGTAGAAGGTCTAACAAAGGTTATGTCACAGCATGATGGAACAATGAGTCCCCAAATTAAGGAGAAACAGGTGGAGCAGGAGATAGCTACAGAAGAAATGTGGCCATAGGAAAGAAAAAGAGATTTAATATGGTGCAATATCTATTAAAAGGAGAAAGCCAAACTAACTAGTACAAAAAAGCAGCATTAGAGATATCTGAAGAGAAATACAGGCAAAGTCACCAATATATGGAAAATGTCACAATAATAAAATAGCAATACAAAGGGGGAAAGTATAAAAGATGATTAATAATGGAGAAGTTAAAGAAATAGAAACAGAAGTTTTGGATTACTCCTGAAGTAAAGGATTTAGTGTAGAAAATCCAACTCAGGTAACGTCACAGCATGATGGAGCAATGAGTCCCCAAATCATAGAGAAACAGGTGGAATAGGATGCATCTGATCACTTTCTGTATGAAGATGTTCTGGAGACTTCAATAGGAAACCAGTACAAGAGTTCAGACGGAGTTGCACAGCAAAGGAAGGAGTAAGGAAAGTTGGTAACTCTGGTGCTGACGGTGTTGTGAGTGATGGGCTAATGAGTTCCCATATGAAAGAGCAAAGGATGACACAGGATGCAGCTGAAGAGACTACATCAGAGGAATGAGGCATGGGACTCTCTGTAGACTACTCGCAGAAAACAAAGAACAAAGAATGTGCCCTTAGTTTTGAAGAGAATGTGCTAAGGTAAGAGTTGCTTGATTTTATAGAGCTGGATAGCCATAATAAGAATGATGAAAGATAGATTATAAAAAAAATAAACAAGATCCAAAATGTTAGAAGTCTCATAAAAGAGATGAACATAATAATCAAGACTACTAAAAGAAGCTCATAATATAATAGAGGTAAATAGGATATATTACTGTGCAGCTAAATTAATAACATACAAAGTCTTACCCAAAAAAATTCAGAGTAATAAAGGAAAAAAAGGGAAGAAATAAAATGCCATCATGAAAGCATCAAAAAGTGAAAACAATACAGCAATTCAGACATGAAATGTCACTATTGGAAGAGAATAGAATAGGGAACAGATCGACAAAAGTACTTAGAAAGAAAAACATGATAAAAGCAATGCGCATTATCAGAACTGATCAGAATCTATCAGACACTATTGCAAGTAATAATCTAAAGCAAAACACAAATAGAAGAACTTTGAAGAAATGATAAACATAAGGGTAAAGTACAAAATAAGCAATTCATTGAGAACCCCCCCCAAAAAAAATGTTTTATAGAGAATATGGAAACAAAGTAAAAGGAATAGGAACACCACCAAAAAAAAAGATAATAGAGATGAATTCTGCCAAAATATCTATGGAGATCCTGTGAAACATAGCAAAGATGCTGAATGGATAGAAGTGAAAGAAACAGTAAGAAATTCAAATATACATGATTTCAAATAGGATGTAGTAATGACCAGAGAAATTGAAACAAAATTAAGAAAAGCTCCTAAATGGAAAACAGATGCAGTACCAAATTTCTAGCTATAAGTATTAACATCTTTACACAGCTTAGATTTGAATAAGAACTACTTATATATGCATCCTGAACAGACACCAGCCTTGTTAACAACAGGAAAAACAATACTGCTTCTTAGGAGTATACCTGTAAGGCATCCTAAAAACTACAGACCAATAATTTGCCTTCCAACAATGTACAAACTGATGCAGACAGAGTTTATAGTCATTTAGAAGAAAACTTAATCATAACAACAGAATGAAAGGGTAACAAAAGAAGGTCATATGGAACAAAGGATTAATTGTGAATAAAGCCATAATGGAGAATTGCAAAAATGGGAGAAACCTAAGTATCCATGGATAGATTACAAAAAAGCATTTGACAGCATCCCATATTCATGGATGAAGGAGTGTTTACAGATGTTTAAGATACATTCTACATTGGTCAATTACATTATGGTAGCCATGAAACAGTGGCAGACCACTTTGCAATTAAACCATGACAAAGGGCAAATTATTATCCAGAGATATACATTGAAAGGGGCATATTCCAGGGTGACTCTTTGTCACTGCCACTCTTTTGTCTTACCCTTAACCCATTAAGCTGTATACTTACAACTTGGCTTCCAGAAAACAACCAAGTGTTAACATTTCTCATCTTCTTTTTGTGGATGACTTAAAACTGAATAGTTCATCAGATGAGTAGTTGAAAGCACAACCACAAGTTGTTAAAACCTTCTCAGATGGTATAAGAATGTAATTTGGTCTTGATAAATTTGCAAAATCAACATTTGAAGCTAGAAAATATCAGTCTGGGATAGGAATGTGATATAAAGGAACTTGAGGAGGAAGGCATGAATAAATATTTGGTAATTAATGAAGGATTGGCAATAAAACTTGAACAAATGTGAACAAAACTCAGTAAGGAATATTTTAGAATACTAAAACTAATATTGAAAACAGCGCTGACATCAAGGAACAATGTCCAAGCTATAAACCAATTTGTTCTTCCTGTTCTAACTTGCAGATTTGGGGTGACTGGTCCCAAATAGTTATGGAAAACAAGAAAAATGCTTCATACTTATGAAATGATACATAAAAATCATTGTATACCAAGATTATATATTCCTCATTCTGAAGGAGATAAGGGCCTTCTTTAAATTAGTAACATGCCTAGATTTGTACGGCGCAGTGGTAGCATTGTCACCTCACAGCAAGAGGCTTTCTAGTTTGAGTTTCAGCTGGAGTGTCTTCTGTGCGGAGTCTGCATATCCTCCCTTCATTTGTGTGAGTTTTCTCTGGGTGCTCCAGTTTTGTCCCACATGACAAAGACATGTGTCTGGAGCATTTCTCCCCAGGCCTCCATTGAAAATTGGCTTTGTTCCAAGTGGGACTTTCCTGGTAAACAAATGTTAAATAAAAATAAATAAATCTGCAGTTGTGACACTGCGTACGTATCTGCTGACTTCATCAGATCAAAACATAGTGAAAAATTTAAAATGTGAGGTCACGAAGTCTAAGATGGCTTCCCTGCTTAGTTTAGCAGAAGCATATGAGTGTCAAGAGGAGATGAAAATCAAACCAAAAGTTGACAAAAATCAGACAGCAAAAATCAAAAGAAAGATTCTAAGGAGAAAGATCAGATGAGAAGGCAAGAAATGAGGAAATGAGGAAAACTCCTTGAACATCTTCATGTTGATCAGAAATGCTAAGGAGAGGTGTATTTAAACCAAAAGAAGTAAGGTTAATATTGATGGCTCAGGATAGTGGATTATGTACATGTTGGTTTACAAAGTCCTTGAACATGTAGGAGAAACAGACAAATGCAGGTTCTGTAAAACAGAACTGGAAACAGTCGCACACTTTATTGCAACACTAATTGCAGAGTTATTAATAAATATTAATTAAAATTAATTAAAATATTAATTAAAAAAAATTTATTAAAAATTAATAAAATACTAATTGTATAGGAAAAGGCATAGAAAAATGGCAAGGCTGCTGCCCTGAGGATTGTGCAAACATTTCAATACTGAATTAGCTGAGAAGCACAAGAAACATAAACCACAAAGCATTAGAGAGAGAATGATGAAGTTTATATCACATGGGATCACCATTTACCACAAGTTCAGAAAACTGATGCAATAAAACCAAATACAGTAGTCCATGAAAAGAAGACAAGATCACACCCAGTGATTACAGTAACTTATATAGTGAAAGACACAAAGTCATAAAATACCAGGATTTGCAGGCAGAAACGAGTGAAGTTTTGGCTAACATCAAATACTGAAACAATATTAATGTCATGAACATTAATCTTACCCTGACCTAGGAATGGGGTCCATTCCCATCATGGTATTAGAAACCCAAAAGACTTGGATAAATTAAACTGAGCTGTTGCGAGTCAGGGGAATAACAACAAATTTATAGTCATCTGCAAAAATAGAGAACCATAGGCCAGGACTATTGGTCTGAAGGTCTAAAAAACAGATGCCAAATAAGAAAGGGTCCAACACTGAGCCCTCTGGTATGTGACTGGTAACATTTTTTGTTTTCAAAAATGGCACCTGTAACTCTAGGCACATGGGTTCTGTTAGACAACCCATTTGCTATCCTCTACACAACATAATTATTTACAGAGTGTCAAAGGCCTTGACCAGGTCCAGATATACTGTATGCACCGCATAACTACTATCTACTGTTTTGGTGCCTTTTTTTCAAAGAAATAAATGTGGTTAAAGAGGCAGAATCTGCCTTTGATAAAGCTGAAATGATGATGGCCCAGGGTTGAGAGATTTTCAGTGGCCATATTAATGAGGTGTGAGATATTACGTTCCACACCTTTACATATAAGGATACTCAGAGTAATGGGTCTACAGTTGCCATGGTTGGGCCGACCTTGTGGCATTACAATGGCTGTTTTCTAGACTTCAAGAATGTAACTAGAGGAAAGGAATAGCTCAAAGGAGTTAAGTAGGGAATTCAGATAATCCAAATGTTACTGATAATCAGTCAACCTGATAAATAATCAGGGTTCGTGGATGAGGTGTTTGCAGCTTTTGACATGACTGAGAGGACCTGTTCCATAGAAATTAAATGGTGTGGCTGGGACAGTGGAATCTGTGAAATAGCCATAACTGTGGGTGTAGTAAACTTTGCACTAAATCATAAGGATATTACTTATTTCATTTGTGCTAGAATGGGCAGTATTATTGTGAACTAGTGAAATAAAAATAAAAAATGCCACCAAACCTGTACAGAATGGTAACACTTGACAAACTTTATTGCAGAAAAAGACTAAGCCAAGTGTTACCGTTCTGTACAGGTTTGGTGGCATTTTTTATTTTTATTTCACCAGTTTTCAGTTTCTGCTCTTTTAGGTGGTTTTTCTGTTATTTGTTGATTGTGAACTAGCTCTGATCATTGTGGGTTTCAATTCTTGACTTCCAGACATAGTTAAAGAAAGAAAGAAAAAAGAAAGAAAGAAAGATTTGCAGTATTGTTTTTGAATTTAATGACTATTTTAAGTTCACGCTCATCTTTAAGCTGCCCCTTGACAAAATATGTGTGGGGCATCTATCCACTTATCCCACCTCTCCCACCCCACTTATGACACTGTATGCAGCTGTTCCACCATAGGGAGTTGTTTTTAAATTTCGCATTATATTTGCTGCAGATAGACTGCCTTATCAATACATCTATTTCAGTAGCAGTAAAAGTTAGACACATAGGCGGCAGCTTTTACAATGGGATGTATTACTGAAGGATTATGGTGGAATTTATTTAAGTAATCAAGTAACCAAATAATTGTTGCTTATGAGAAATCCTTAAACAGAGTTATTTGCTGAGAAAGTACCATTGGTCTTAAAGTAAAAGGTCACTATTTATATCTGATTTAACAAGGGAGAATGATACTCGAGGGTCTTCAGCAATTTGAACACATTCAAATGTGTAGTTACATTAACATGGTTTGTGAGTAATGAGAGCACTCCCTCTGTTCCTGGGTATAATGTCTAGCTTTTATTTATTTATTTATTTTGGTATAATGCCTATCTTATCTTCTGACCTACTGGAAATTGTCCACTAATAAACTGGCTGACCTACACTGCCAATGGTCAACATACTGAGCACTTCTTGCCATTATAAAAGCTAACTTTCTTTCGCAAATAGTTAATGATCCTACTAGGGGGCCCAATATTCTTGACCTAGTCTTCACAAATATGGCCACTTCTTGCACATGTCCATATATATCATGTCTTATTTATTTATTTATTTATTTCCAGTTTGATGACCGGGGAGGTCCACTGGGCTCAAAGAGCCCATTTTCAGTAGAGGCCTGGGGAGAAAAGCTCCAATAATACATAGTACAAGCTCCATAATATGAAGTACAGTACATAGTGGAAACAGAAACAAACTAAGCAAATTACACATACAAAATAGCAAAAACTAAAGAAAAGTTAAACAGCAACTTGGAGAAGAATGTAAAGCATATTTACATGTTTAGTGGTTGAGAACTGTAGTATAAGGTTAAATTAATACAGAGGTTTAAATCATCTGAGAATGATATAGAAGTAACATTAGCATGGATGAGTTCTTTATGCATGAATATTAGCATGAGTTAAATTAATATAGAGGTTTAAATCCTCTGAGAGTGGTCTAAAGGTAGCATTAGCATGAAGGCAGTACATAGGGTTAATCAATAGCATGTAAGGAAGAACAAACGTTGTGTGTTATAAAGTATTTATGTATTAAGCAGGTTAGGTAGGTGGAGTGCAATTGCATTTCCATTTCTGGGAGAGATAAGAATGCAGCTGGGTTTTGAAGTGTTCAGAGTTCTCAAACATTCTTAGAGGTGGAGGGAGAGAATTCCATTTTTTGGCGACAGAAAAGGATAGGAGAGGCTCACCAGCAGGACATTTTGATTTATAAACAGAGATTAGATTTTGGTGGGTAGATCTTAGAATTCTGTTTGGGGTGTATAATGTTAAGATGTTTGTTAGTGCTGGGCATATAGTTGGTTTGAAAATACTTGTGAGTGGTGATGAGTTGGAGGTAGTCAAGGTAGTTTGGGAGTTCTAGCCATAGCAGCTGGTGGAGAGGTTTACAGTAGTGAGTGGAGTATGGGGAAGTGGTGGCGAACTCTGATATTTTATTGTAACAGGATTCTAGTTTAGAAGAGATGGAGGAAGATAGGTTGGTTAGTAGGGGAGCACCATACATTAGTGAAGGTAGTAAAAAGGTAGTTGCATGGGTCTGTCTTGCTGAGGGGGAGAGGAAGTGGGAGGTTTTGTACAGTATGCCAAGTTTCTGATGGGTTTTCTTTATATTTAGCTGAATATGGGTATCGAATTTTAGGTGTTCGTCAATAGTAACTCCAAAAAGTTTAGCAAAAGGAACAACTTCTATAGTGAAGTTGGCAAGGCTTGTAATTATGAAAGGTTTTGTCTAGGTGGATAGCTTTTGAGGGAGAGAATAGAAGGATCTTTGATTTGTTGTCATTCAAAGAGAGGTGGATTTTGGAGCATCCAGTTCTCAGTAATTGAGAAAGCAGTTTGAGTTTTTGTTTGGAGCTCAGGGAGGTTTGATGCAGAGCAAACTAAAGTTGAGTCATCTGTTTATTGTACTATCTTAGTGTTAGGAATGGCTGCATGGAAATCATAATGAAGATATTGAAGAGCCTAGGGCCAAGAATGGATCCCTGGGGTACCCCGGTTGGGGTGGGAAGGAAGGCTGAGGTGCCAGTCTTCCATTTTGCTGCCTGGGATCTGTCAGAGAGGTAGCTGCTGAACCAGGTAATGGTGTTTTGTGAGAGGTTAAGATTGGAAAGGTGGTGAAGAAGGTAGGTATGGGAGACTGTGTCAAAAGCCTTGGAGAGGTCAGGGAGGACTGTGGATACAAGTTCTCTGGTGTCATGGGCATGGTTTAAGATATCTAGAGAAGAGAGAAGAGTTGTTATTGTGCTATAGCCAGGATGGAACCCATGTTGTGTTGGGGTGAGGAGTTGGTTATGTCTAATGAATGGCATGAGCTGGAGGTGGATACATTTCTCAAGAAATTTTGAAATAGGGGAGAGAATTGCTATGGGTCAGAAGTTGGAGATGTTATTGTTTTTGCCTCCTTTATGGAGGGGTAGGATAAAGGCTGCACGCCACAGTTTGGGGACATATGATTCTTGTATGGATCTGTTGATGAGTATGCTAATGGGAATGGTGATGCTGTCTGCTGCAATTCTTAAAAAGAGTGAGGGGACATTGTCAGGGGCATTGGATCAAGGCTTAAGCTTAGAGAGAAGTTTTTTATATATGAGGCGGGGATGGGTTTGAATATGGGAGGTGAGTTTGGGGTGGAAGGTTGGGCAGAGGATTTGATTTGGGGGGAGGTGTTGTTTGGGAATGTTTTAGTGAGTTCTGCTATAGAGTTAGTAAAGAAGGAGTTGAACAGAGTAGCTATTTCTGGGTCAGATTTACTAGTGTCAGGGCAAGGGTTGTTTTTGGTGCCTGGGTTGAGAAGTGAGTTGATGGATTTCCAGAATTGTTCGGGGTTAGAGGAGTGGTTAGTCTGGAGTTTGATATAGTATGCTTTTTTGTCTTGTATGATACATTTTTTGGCTACATTGCAGAGTTGTTTATATTTAAGAAGGGTGTCAGGGTGCCTATTATGATGGTAGAGTTTCCAGGTCTTGTCCCTTTGTTGCATGAGTGTTTTGGTAGCTTTACTAAGCCAAGGGGTGGAATTGGTTTTTATACATTTTATTCTTGGAGGGGCTTGGGAGTTAAGAGTGTCTAAGAAGGTTGAGTTGAAGAATTCAACAGCACTGTCCAGAGGTAGAGTTTTTAGAGTGTCCCAATGTACCAGTTTGAAAGAATTGGAAAAAGTTGTAGGGTTAAAGTTGTTGAGAATCTGGGTATGGATATATTGGTGTAGATGAGGAGAGGGGTAGGTTGCTCTATGGATGAAGGCTGGTAAGTGATCACTGATAGAGTTTGGTAAGGTGCCAGTGTGGGAGATTTTGTTTGGGTGGGAGACAAGGATCCAGTCCAGTATGAAGCCTGGGGGGTTATTTTTATTAAGTCTGGTTATAGCATTTGTGAGTTGAGTGAAATTACATAGATTGATTGAAATGGTGGGGTTATTGGCAGTAATTTTGTTCCAGTCAATGTTCACATCTCCTAGGATATATGCCTCAAGCTTGATATTATATGAGGCCCATAAAAGAATTTCCTCAAGTGTGTTAATATTGTTTCCAGGGGGGATATAGAGGGTTATAACACAAATGCTTTTCTGGTTATTTAGTTTGAGATTTCCTATGACTAGTTCAGCATTGTTGAACTGTGGAATAGGATTTTGGTAGGGAGTGATGGAGAGTAGGCTAGAGTAGATTAAGGCTACTCCTCCACCCTTTTTTTTTAGGTGGTCTTGTCTGAGTACTTGAAACCCAGGAGGTAGTATTTCAGAGTCTGAAATGTTGGGTTTTAGCCATGTCTTAGAGAGAGCTGCTATGTCAGGTTGGGTATGGGATAGCCAAGCATGGAAGTAGGTTAATTTGTTTCTTAGACTCTGTGTATTGATGGTCAAGATCTTGAGGTATTTAGGGTTGGTAGTATGTGTGGTAATGGGGAGAAATGGATTGCTGCTGGTACTAGGTCCTGGGTTGGGGATGTATGTCTCCTGGTAGGCATAGGCAGTTAAATGAGAATGAGAGCAGGGGTTTGGATTTGCTCCTAGAGTTTGGTGGGAGGTACAATAGTGCTTTGGGAATATGATGTTTCATTGAGGAGGATAGGAGTTTTAGTTTAAATCAGAGAAGTGGGTTTGGAAGCACTAGGGAGGAGGATATAATGTGGAAATGAGATGTGGCAGAGTTATGATGTGTGTTAGGGGTGATGGTGGGGTGCAGAGGGGATAGGACAGAAGGGGGTAGTTTGTAAGAGGAATAGGAGGTAGCACAGTATAGAGGTATTAGGAGTAGTAGGCTAAGGAAAAGGATGAGAATGGTTTAAAGAGACATGGTGTGGTTTAGGTATAATGGAATAGTTAGGGGTTAGGTGTTGAGGATGTAATAGGATTATTGGTGACAGTGTAGGAGGGAGTAGTATGGAAATGTACCTAGAGCTTTAAGGATTAGGGATGGGGAGGGGTGAGAGAGTATTGGAGGATGGGAGGGGAGGGGATAGTGAGGAGATGAGAGTGGATTGGGTGAGACGGGGAGGGGACTTATGGCTAGAATAAGTGTAGAAGCACTGAGGTGGGTGGGGATTGGGGGTAGGGTAGGGGAGTGGAGTGAACTCGCAGGGCGAATGGAGAGAGTAGAGCCAAGGAGAAGGAAGAAAGCAAGACTGTGAAGAACAATCAGTGGTTAGGTAGGAAAGCTCAGAGGTAAGGAAAGTATGGAGAATGTAGCACTTGTTTACTGTAGTTGTTGTATGCATCACATAACACAAGTCTCCAGCCAAATTCCATGTAAGCATAACAGCATATTTAACAGCAAACAGTTTATGTAATACAAGCAGCCATAGCTTCAGTTAGTCCCTTAGACTATTGTGAGCATAACTGCATATGTAACAGTAAACATTTTCTGTAGTAAAAGCACTATGCCAGTTAGATCCCTAAACTGCATAAAGTTAGCTAAGTACTTCAGTTAGAAAACATAAACATACCTGTTAAACTAGGTGCACCACAAACATTTGAGAAGAGCTTAAACACTTGCAGGCACTTACTTGCAGGTGTGCACACTGAAAAAGGTCTAGGGAAGCTTCTTCACCACAAGCAGGCCAAAAGATAAATTTCAAAATGGCGCCTCTCAAGGAGACCCACTAATATAGACTAGTTAATGTACATGAGGACGGAGGGAGATACAAAATGGGGGAAGGTATAACCAGAAAAAGCAGGTAGAGATCTGGCCTGCCCCCTCACAGAAGACTGCAAAGAAAAGCAGTCAGCATAAGAAGTGGAGGCCTTGGAGCTGTAATGTAAGTGTAAGCAAGGAAGAGGTAGAAGCAGGAAATTAGGAGTGTAAGCAGTTAGTTGCAGAAACACTACTTTATGGCCTTGGTGTGCAACTAATACAAAGGAAGGTAAATCTTTCTGGGGGAGAAAATACACCAAGTAAATGGTACTTGCCTTACTTTACAAGTATTCAGTGTGGAGGCAGATCTATTTGGGACAAGATACAGCAAGTATATTGTTAAGTTATGCCACCCAGTGGCAATAGACAAAGCTATAGTTGCCCAGGGGGGGGAGCCCTTGCAGGTGTGCATGCTGGCCAAAACAATGTTTAAAAATAACTAGTAAAATTAACAAATGTGCTGTAAAAGGAAATATAAATAACCAGTCACAATGTTTAAAACATAACTGTTAAGGACCACATCTGTTAATAACAAGAACTGTAAATATCCAGTCACCTATGCAGACTTGTCTGGTAGGTATCCTTATTAAAAAGTGTTATTCTTGGCTTGCAATAACTGTAGGGAGAAACTGGACCATAGCAGTGGTTTTATCTGGTAACGTTGCAGTTGCTGGGGGGGGGCTGCAATGATGCAGGTAGACCAAGTGTGCTTATCAGACTTGTCTGGTAGGTATCTTTATTAAAAAGTGTTATTCTTGGCTTGCAATAACTGTAGGGAGAAACTGGACCATAGCAGTGGTTTTATCTGGCAGCGTTGCAATTGCGGGGGGGGGGGGCCTTGCTGCGATGATGCAGGTAGACCAAGTGTGTTGCAGGTATGCACACTGAAAAGGGTCTGGGGAAGCTTCCTCACCACAAGCAGGCCAAAAGATAACCTAAAAAAAATGTCTTGTTGAATTGGTCCAAAATGTAGTGACCCTTTCCTTTAAAACTGGTGGTACATTCACACTAAATATCTCTGTATTTAGGGACTTTTCAAAAGCAAACCTTCTTCAGTTACTTGATGACTTAAATAAATTCTGCTGTAATCCTCCTCTGAAGGATCCTATTGCTAAAGTTACTACCTATGCCTCTGACATCTACTCCCCCTTAAATAGTTGTACTGATAAGGAAGTCCCTATCCATGCCAAATGTAATGAGAGGTTTAAAAACAAAGTCCTGTAGTGAAATACCTGTATAAATACATTATATCACAAGAGACGAAAAATGTTTAATGCTTATAAGAGGTCTCATTCTACCTACCTTAATAACACACTTAAGCAAACTAAGAAAGAGCTTCAGAGAACCATTCAGAAGCTCAGAGCTGAGTATGAACTTAAAATAGCCACTAAAACCAAACATAACTGCAAATTTTCTTTAAATGTGTCAAACAGTGAAATACTAACACCCAACAGTGTTCAGAGCTAGTCCATAATAGTACTACACCCTCAGTTCCAGTTAATATTTGTGCTGTAAATGAATAATGTAAATACATGCTATCTATATTTACAATTGTATACTTTGTTTCATTGTTCCTTTGTAAATGAAATTTGTACATTGTTGTATATGTAAATGCAGCCTGTTTATTATTATATAACACTCCTACAGAAATGAAATTGTATTAACCTTTGTCTTGATTGTATTACCCACTAGATGATTCTAAAACTCCATTTCTACTGTTAAGAAACTGATTATTTTTTCCTCTGTAAATTCTTTGTAATCTTTGTGATTTTTTTGTAATTCTAATGGACCTTTTCTCCCCCACCCCTGCCTCTGCTAAAAATAGGCCTGAGTGCCCAGTCGGGCCATCCCAATAAACAAATGGCAATAAATAAATAGATAATATCCTAGATAACAAATTAAGTACAACATTTATTACATCTACAGTTATACCTATTCCACAGATTCCACAATCCAATGTACCACCTTTAATTAGTAAGGAACATGCTCTCTCAGCCCTCTCAAAAAATAAGAATACTTCATACATGGGCCCTAATAACATACTGCATTGCCTGATTATCAGTTCAAAATATGGCCTTTCTGAACCTCTGCATAACCTTTTTAATCTAAAACTTTCCACTGGTTATTTACTTGAAGCCTAGAAAACAGCAATTGAAATGCCATTACACAAGGGTGGCCTATTACACAAGTGTAGCTTAGTCATGGACCCAGTTTACTATAGAGCAGTTAGTATCACTAGCCTCATATGTAAAGCTACGACTTCATTAATTTGGGCATTGAAAATCTTTTAACCCTGGACGTTCATCAATTTGGTTTTGTCAAAAAGTTGTCTTGTTTCTTTAACCTCATCCATTTATTTGAAAAAATAACTGAAACAATAACTTGAGTGCAGAGCCTAAAGCATATTTAGAAAGGACAAGGCCTTTGACACTATTTCCCATGCAGACATATTACATGTAAACCTGAATATGAATCCTTATTTTGTGCTGTGGATAGCTAACTGGTTGTCTGACAGATCCCTTGTTATAACAGTCACAAGTGGCACATCTGAAAGCAAAAAAATTACCAGTGGTATATCACAGGGCTCAGTTCTGGGGCCTCTCCTTTTTGGCATATATTCCTCAGACTTTCAGGTCAGCAGCCCTGGGATATGATTAAATATGTTTGAAGATGACTGTAAATTAGGTGGTGTTATTTTAATCTTCCACTGGCTCACAATTGCTCCAGAATGAGTTAGACAATGATAACAACTGGCGCAAGGGAAATTAACTCAAATTAAATATGAAAAAGGTAGCATAATTCATTTTGGTAAACAAAACAATTTCACTTATGATATAGGAGAAGCATCTAACCAATCAGCCACCGCTGTAAGGGATCTAGGAGCTTTTGAAGCAATTGAAGGATAAAAAGCATAAAAACAACCAGCCAGTTGTCCACAAATATTTAATATATTAATAATAAAATGGCAAATTGTTTAGAGAGCTCTGCAGTTATGAGAATTGGAGAGCCTTTGTGTCAAAAGCCAATCAGAAGAGGACACGTAATCACGTCAGGTTTGAAGAACAGGGTAAATGAACACCAACCCTACAATTCCTCATTTTCAGCTTCAGAGGGGCATCATACTTCTGTTGAGGATGAGGAAGATGAAAATGGAGAGCATCCTTCTTTACTAGCTGCTCAACAAATGGAACAATTTTATCGGACATTTTGGAATGGCTATAATAGTACCAGAGGGGGAAAACAGGGGAAGAAATGACAGCGTGAGCAGCCAGTAATGGCACAGAGAGAACAACAGCAATAACATTACAAGAGAGGTAAATGGTGACTTTTTACCTCAATATGACTGTGACTGTTATGTTGTTAATTTATCAGGGCAATCTTTTTCTGATGCGGAACATGCAGTAATAAACTGTGGCTTAAAATTCATACCTACTGTTCTCCCTCATTTGTACAAAATTAGATGTGACATTTTTAAGCTAAATGTAAAGCTACATTTAAAAAATTATTTTAAAAATGTTTATAGAGAGGAGACAGCAGATGTAATGGATGATAGTATGAACACCTCATGTTAAAGTTTTTATTTACACATTTCTGATATCCAATCTAATGCTTACTTGTGCTTAGATACTAGTTATGTTAAGTATAAATCCACTTTTATACCACCTTTCCAACATGAGGGTATACAACATTTTTCAGAAATGTTGAAGTTTGCTGTTAACAATGAGTATAAAGAATAAAAAATATATAAATTATAATTTAACTCTGTCAGAATGGAAAACATTACAGTCCCTTAGTGCTAGGAGGGACGTAATCTTTAAACCTGCTGACAAAGGAAACAAACTTGTAGTGATGTACTATACACAGCATTTGGCAATGTGTGAAGAACATCTAAGAGATGGAAATGTATATGAGAAGGTGGAAATTTCTGTGTATAATAATGCATTACGGGAATATGAAGAATTGCTAAATAAGGGCTTTAGATTGGGATACTTTACTGAAAATGATGTAAAGAAGTAGAGGGTTCTAAAATGGCTCAGTATTACTGCCTTCCAAAGATACACAAAAGTCTTAACAAACCCCCCCAGGTAGTGCTATTGTCTCAGGATGAGACTATTTTTTGAACAAAATGAGACAGTTTTTGCATAGTTATTTTCTTCCTAAAGTGTGTACACTTTCTTTATATATATATATATATATATATATATATATATATATATATATATATATATATGATGTATTTGATTTTTTTAGAGAAAGTAAATGACATCCAGTGGAATCACAACATGTACTGGATCACGTTAGATGTGAAGAGTCTCTACACCAGCATCCAACATGATTTTGGGATGGAGGCCTTAAGGTTCTTTTCAGGGACCAACCCAGTTACAGAATATATTATAGAACTTATACATTTCTGTTTAACAAAAAATGTTTTTGAATTTAATGATAGACTGTACCGTCAAAACCAGGGAACAGCAATGGGGGCAACATTTGCCCTGCTGTATGCCAACCTAAGTATGGGTTTATTTGAAACAGAATGTTTATACAGAACAAAGATTTTCAAAAATATGTAATCAGGTACTACAAATTTATTGATGACCTGATCTTCCTGGTATTATGGGGACAGGGTTTGGTAGATGAATTTGTAGCTGAATTACAAAATAATAGATTCCAACTAAAGTTTGATGGTTTGAAGGTTGGGACAAAGGTCTCCTTTCTGGATGTTATAGTAGACATTATAGATGGGAGAGCTATCAATACTACAGTACATAGAAAATTTGAACAGGGTACACAATATCTACATGGAGCAAGCTGTCATCCCCCTCATATGCTTCAGGCTATCCCCTTTGGGGATTTCCTCTAGTTACCCAAATTGTGTAACAATGAGGGGGATTTTAAGAATGAGCTGGGAAGAACAGTTGATATGTTCAAAAAAAGAGGTTACGATAAAAAAATAATTAACAATAGTTGGGAGAAATTTATAGAAAGAGATAGAAGAATAGAAAGGACACAGAAGAGAAGACAGTCAGAAGTAATAAGACCTTCAGGAGAGAGAGAGGTAACACTATTTATTTTGTTACCATGTACAGTTGTTTTATAGAACAGGTAAAATGTTATTGGGGATATTTGATGTCTTTGAGAAATACTTCAGAATGGTTATGTAAGAAACTTTCAATTTCTTACAGAAAAGGAAAGAGTATAAAGAATTTTTTAGTTAGGGGAAAATTTAGTACTCCCCCTATGAATATAGTGCAAACACCAACATTATTTGGTACAACCACTTTGGGTAAAGCTTGTAAGTATGCGGTCAAAGGATTTTCCAAAATTAATGATATATTTTTTAGGGTATGTGGTTATTTTAGTTGCAATACAGAGGGTATTGTATACCCCCTTAGATGCCCTTGAGAAAAATTTATGTGTGAGAAAACAAGAGGTATTTTAAAACTAGATTGTTAGAATATGTGAGAGACATTGCTAATAAGAAAGAAGAAAGTTCTATAGCTGTACATTTTAATAAATTTCATCATGGGGATAGCAATGGGTTGCAAGGTACTGTTTTGGAAAAAGCATTTGTTTCTCAGTTTGATAAAACACTTATAAAAAAGCAATTGCTATTTAAAGAATCGATTTATGTTTTAAAATTTGATACTTTATCCCCTAGGGAGTTGTGTAATTGGATGTTGTTTATCTAAGCATGTAATTAAGTGTTAATTGTTTCTTGCATTTGAGGCAAGTGTTTTTTGTAAAGTTTTACTCCTTGAAGGCTTTGATCTAGGAGCTCTTGTTGATAATTCCTTATCATTTGACCATCATTTCTCCACAGTAGCTCAGAAAGCCTTTTATCTGGCTCTTACAGATACCTCATTGGAAATGTATGTCTATAATTTTGTGTAGATAATTGGATGGGCAGCCACAAATTCTCCTCTGGTCTATCTTGTCATTCCTGAGGCTAGATTGCCTGTTACTTATCTATGAACCTATACATATGTAGGTGTGCAAGACATGGCTATAATCGTGAGGACAAAATGAAGGGTATTTAGGCTCCTTGTAGAATGGTAAATTATTTATAAAAGGAAGTTCACATTTACATTGTCAAGGAAGAGCTGGGCTTGCTGAACATTGGCAGTATAGGTTGCTCAATTTATTGATGGATAGCTGAAGTCCCCCTGTAGAAAGATACTGGGTTTAATGGGATTTATTAAGATAGCTATCCATGCTGTTTTATGGGTCTATATTAGAATACCGAAGTTTCAAAACTTCGAGTGCTCTAATATCGAACCGTTTACATCGAACACTAACATCGAAGAAACAGAAAACCAAATTTTTTCCTAGAAAAAATTTGGTTGTCCATTTCTGTTGCTTCGGTATTTTCAGCACTGTGTTGGAAAGGTAAGTGTGCGATTGAGTGCGGGTTAGGTGAGTTAGGGTTAGGGTGCCGGTTAGGTATGTGTGCGAGTGTGTGGACGTGAGGGTTAGGGCGGGTTAGGTGAGTTAGAGTTAGGGCACGGGTGAGGTGAGTGTGCGATAGTGATGGACCTTAGGGTTAGGGTTTGGGTTAAGGTAAGTGGATAGTGAGTGGTGTGTGTATAGTTTAGTGTAGGGTTAGGTGTTAGATTTTTGGTGTATGTGTGTCTGTTTGTGTTTGTTTGGTGTGCTTGTTTTGTGTGTATGTGTTTTGGAACAGGGAAAAAAGTTGCTGTTCTGAATGTTTGATGTTTTGAATTTTCATTTAGTAGGGTTCGATATTAGAACACTCGAAGTTTTGAAACTTCGGTGTTCTAATATAGACCCAACTTTATTTTCTTTTTTTTACAATTAGCAAATCAGTGACTAGCATGGAACTATCACTGCCCTTTGCTACAGTTTTGCATATGTGATGATGATAATACTGCAAAGACCTACTATGTATCTATTATGCTATTATGCATATAAAGAAAATCGCTTTGTTTTTTCTTTGGTCCCCAGCTCTGACATGAATACTTTTTGTAGTCCTTTACTTTGAATGGACTTGGGGGAGGCATTGCACAGGACAGCATCAATTAACCTTTAGAAAGCTCTGCTGGACCTGCCAGTCCCACTCCCATTGCACAAGGGTCTGCATTGTTAGCAAAAAGCATGGTGAGGTTACTCATTGTGGGCAGTGCAAGTTGGCCACCCTTATCTGCTATTACTGCATGGAGAGTAAACGTTATGAGAGCTTTGAATATCTATAGGGAGAATACAAGTTTTGTGACTTTAGATATTTATTATGTTACCATAAATGCACTATAGAACACATTTCCTCATACCATCACAAGTATATACAATGTAAGAAAACACTGAATGAATGTTTAAAATGGCATTTTACAGTAACTGGAAATGTAGCTGTGGAGTAACTTTTTTTAAATACCTTTATTGAATTGTCACTTGTGACATAGGCAAATTTACATTTATACAAAAATAATCAAACTGTATTAACAAATTAACTTTAACAGACATTATACTTCACATATATTACTATATATCATACAGCCTAAGCAACATTACATAAATTATTAAATTTGTGCCCTTTTTTAAACAAAAAACATCTTTATTAAATCATCACTTATGACATAAGCAATCATACATTTATATAAATGAAAACAATCCACACTGACACAATCCTAGTTGCAAGCATTTTACATCACAAACCATACTAACACACACCCAGTTGTAAACATTATGCATCACTTATAATCTACCCAGTCATTTTCAGTCAAACATTACATAGCTCATTTAAGTCCTACCTTCTTTTAAACCTCATTCCTCCCCTGTATGTATTGTTCCCCCAATTCCCTTTTTTTCCTATGTAGTTTGCTTCTACACCATTCTAAAGATCTGAATTCCAGTTGTTTTATCTCTGTTCCTATATTCACTACTTCTAATATAGTTGGTTTAGATTTTGATTTCTATTTTCTAGTAATTGCTTTTTTGGCAGCCACCATAATTAGACAGAACAAGGCCTTACCATGTCTAGGCAATTCCAATTCTGTATCATAGCTTAGAAAAATCATCTCCCTTGTCGCACCAATCCACCCACCCAGCATCTCCGACGGTGCATCCCACATGAATCCTTAAAGTCCACCAACCCACCACACTCCCAGAAAATATGTTCCCAAGTATCTCTTTCTTCCCAATAACACCTCTAACATTTGCTGTTTATCTGAGGAAAAATTATCTGAAGTCCACTTGGGGTTTAAAAATATCTATGCAAACATTTTCAAGCAAAAATCCTAAATCTTCTAGATTTTGTTGCATATTTGGGAACATACATATATCCTTCCATTGTTCCTTTATGAATTGCTTATCAAATCTCTCTTCCCAGTCCTTTCTAACCTCCTCTGATTGATTGTTATAGTTATGCAATATTTTATATGCTGTACTAATTATTCCTTTTTTAATGGCAGCTTCTGTTCTAGATTCTAGTAAAACCTCTATCAGTGCTGGTCTTTTATTTAGGATCCCCCTGTTTCTTTCTGTTTGCCTATACTCTGATATCAGTCCTTCGTAGGGAAGCCAATCTCTAACCTGCAGTCCAAATAAATTCTTGGCCTCTTCCTTTTCTATCATCTTTTCCTCTCTAGTTATTTGCTCCCAATATCTTGGTTCCTTTTCCAGTTTTCTCCAATAAATTTCAGTGGCCTCTTGCCTATTGTCTATATCCCTAATTGCAGTCATCCCTATCTGCAGAATCTCCTTTCTCCATTCCCTTCTTGGCTTAGTCCTTAGAATACTTTCTGCTACTTTATGGGAGAAACAATGTATTTTGGCTACTACTTTTTTTCTGGGACATCAATATGACTAACAGTGTTTCCTTGGTCCTTTAGGTAACACCTTCTTTTTTAACGTCTGTATAACTTTACTTTATTCCTTTTACTGATCCGTTTCTACCTTATGATTAATCTTGGCATTAACTTACCTCTACAGTATTCCTTACTTTATTTTTCTGAGTACAGGTTTCACTTGCAATGTGATTATGATCACATTTGTGACTGTAACATTTTTATGATGCTTTCATGTACATCATTACTTAATCTTATCCATCAATTATGTTTGTGTTTATGTTAAGCTTTATTATGGCCACTTTTTCTCATATTAATTCTCTTTGTTTTAAGTTATCTGATTTTATTAGTTCAAATTGCCTTCTTTTCTTCAATTGTATATGGCCTTTTTGTAATTTATATCATTGGCCAGTATGTTGCATTGCATAAAAATGACTGTTTGCAACCACTGGAAATCTCTTTCAATGCCTGCAAAGAAAATAGGTCTGCCTTATTAGATAGCCCTGCTTAAAAACATAAGATAAGCCTTGCAACTCTAGGGTTTAGAGTTAAGTCTTGACTTTTAGTTACTGTCCATTTGGAGTTTTGCTTGCTCTCCCCATGTTTATTTTACAGTTAACAAATATCTATACTGAAATTTAAAGGCAAATATACACAAACAAATCAGAATATACAAATGAGTTGCCACTAACAGCATTGTTAAAGGGTACAGCTATACTGTTTTGGGTTTTGCTATGGTTTATACAGACCAATATACACATACTAACATCAGTGCTAGTTTGTCTAAATTGTTAGCATGTACATATGAATATGCAATTTCTTCTGAAACTGTTTTCATTAAAGAACATGTTAACATAATTATCCATAAAGCTGAAAAAGTGTCCCAAATGTGATTATATAGATTTTGCTATATCCCTCTATTCCTCTAGTTAAGTGTAACAAGCTCCCAGGTGACTATATTTTAACAAAACAATTTGAGGATCTTCAGCTCAACAAGCTAGACTTCTAGACTTGACACATTTTTAGTAAATGAGCTTTTTTTCTGATGAAAAGGATACCTTCCATTAACATCAAAGTACAGAAACTAATGAATGTTGATTCATCATCAGTTCTTTTTAATAAGTGGGAATGAGAAAAGCTGTATGATCATAAGTTAAAATAAAGCCAGTGTCTTCCCAAAGAATGGAGGTAAAGGAGACCTCATTTACAGTTATCTGAAATACAGACATTTAAATAATTATCGTTGAGTTTTGAATAGTAACTTACAGGTAGATGACAGGAAACTATTTAAAGTAGCATGGTTAACAAAATAACAGCCATGTGAGCAAGTGAAAATATCCAAATAAAGAAAATTATTTTATTCTGCATTTTAAATGTTTCTTTTACAATATTAGCAATCAGGTGTCCAGTTATAAAACATAATTACTCAGCATTTATCATTTAAGTGTTATCCTTCAGAAGAATAGCAAGGAAAAAATAATGATTTTTGCCATTGTCTACCTGACTATAATGAAATAAAGTACTTTCCCATATATCTTATAATTAGTCCAGAATTTCCCCAAAAGATTAAAATTATTTTTAAATTTATTTATTTATTTATTTTACATTTGTTGACTCGGATAGTCCGACTGGATACATGTCCATTTTCAGTGGAGGCCCGGGAAGAAAAGCTCCAAGATAATAATACACATTGAACATTTAGTAAATGCTAGTTTCAAGCAGATTACAGTCATAAGCAATACCAGCATTTAGCACATATAGTACTTATTATAAAACACTTTACAAAACATAACATTGTTTTCAAAGTTAAACATACATAAAATTACATTCAGGTTTAAGACACACTGAGCAGCAGTTATACAATTGACCCTTCCTGAAATGGAGTGGTAGAAAAAAGTTAGAAGTAGTTGAAGGCAAGGCACCTAAGAAATAGAGAAGTCACTAGTCGGGGTTAGTGCAAGGACATAACCAATGAGTTTTGAAGTATTTCTTGAGTTTGTTTTTGAATTGAGTTAGTGAGGTTTCTAGGGTCAAGCCAGCTGGGAGTCTGTAAATACATAAAAAAATAGAAAGTCATCTGACAGCTTTAAGAAATGTGATTGATAGCCAAACACATATTTGTATTTTCAAAATCTGTGAAGAGTCACAATGACTCTGGGAGTCGATTCTCCAGATGGAAATGCGTTGGTGGTTTGTTGGTGGTCCAACAAGTGAATGCAAGACAGTCAATGGTCAAAGACAAATCAGGAAAAAAATCAAGGTGGTGAAGTAGTCATCTTATGCAGATTTTTCCCTATAGGTCCTTTCAGAGACCAATCTGAAGTTCAAAAGCATGAAAATAAATTTCTGCTAGTCAGCTTCTTTCCGAATGGCCTTTTGCATAGATGTGATTATGTGGGCTAGAAAGCCGCCTGTCCTTTAAAAGTGAAATCTGCATCACTGACCCATCCATTTCCTGCAGCTGCAGTTATATGACTACAAAAGCATACCCTGTCTATGCAATGCCTAAATGCATTTCTTTGCTTGTGGATCTGGTTTCCTAAACCTCACTTAGTAACCTGCAGTAATTGTTGCTACCTCCAAGTCCACAGACATAATAGCATGAAATCATGTGAGAAAAAAAAAACAAAACTTTTTTTTATTAGAATGTGAGAAACTGGTGAAAATGTTAAATCATTTTTATTCATTAGAACTGCTCTCCTAGGTTACAAAAGCAAACACCCTTGTGATGTACTTCAGGAGATGCACTGGCTCCCAGTTCCAGACAGAGCCATCCTCATTCTGGGAACACTATTTTTTAAAGTTCTTAAAACAAGATACTGCCCTCCTCTCAAAAGGAAATTACCACAGAGAGTCAAAAACTACTCCCTTAGGAGCAGCGAAGAAAATGTTCGTACCCTTTCAAGACCTAAATTCAAATTAGGCACAGGTGAGAAAGCCTTCTCAAGAGAAAGGCCTGCACTGTACAAAAAACTGTCAAATGATATTAAGTGCATTAATACAGTAGAAGCCTTTTAATAAGCATTGAAATTCTACACAGTCAAGGAATCTAAATACTCATGCTTTCGAGATACTGGTTAAGAAAGAGAACCTCATTGAATCAGTGTACATAACTAAACTCATCTTATGTAAACATTATATATAGTACCTTCTTTTTGCAATGCTTTAGCATGATAAGTTCTGTTGTAGTTAATAGCAGTGTATAGATGCAAACGCTTAGAAACATATATTTTTTCCTTGATATCTGCTAGAGAACCCCCATTAGCTTTACGGCCCTGCTGTGTGCAACACAGCTGTGCATTGCTATCCAGTGAGCAACTCAGCAACGCATTCTGAGATGTTGAAACAGTCTTCCACCCTTAGTCTTCCACAGAATAGCCGCTCTTTGATAGTCTCACAAACAAATTCATCTAGCCCATTCCCACTGGTCACTACAACATATACTTGCCATAATGGACGGACTGCTTCGAACCATTTCTCCAGCCAATCTGACTGACATGGACATCCTGATCCAATGCAGCAATTGCTTCATGTATACTGATAACCACTTGCTGTTTTTACTGCTGTGAGTCTTTTTTTTTTTTTTCACTTTGAATGTCTAGTACTTCTGTATTTCACAGCATAGGGCAGATTCAACTTTGCTGAATCTATGCTATTTGGTATTACTTGAGCACTGGGGCAATGAAGCAATTGCCTCATGTACACAGACAACGCTCTCCTCCTACCACCCAACACTATAGCCTGTGAGAGATGCACATATATAGCCAAACTGGAAGCAAAGCTCTCTTCACCAAAGACTGGACTAGACAGTCAAGAGGGGAAGGTAAACATTTGCACCACACCACACTCATCACATAGTCCCTCAAAACCTACACCACCAAAACACACACGTAGAAACACAAAACACACACCTACATTCGTGGCAACTCTCAATAAAAATCTGCCCAAGCAACAGGGACTGCCAAAGCAGAAACGCAGGCATCCTCCACCTCCAACACAACCCAAATGACACATAGCCCACATACTCAGTGTGCCACTCAGCCACAGCCCATAAGGCATAACAACGTGCCCAACACTCTAGTCATAAGTGACTCTATAATCAGGCACACTGATGTTCCACTCACCAGGCTAAACAAGGATAAAGTTATTGTTAGCTGCCTGTCAGGTGCCAGGATCTGCCACATTATGCACCACTCAGATCACTCCAGAACAAGTACAAATATGACTCTGTCATTGTCCATGTTGGTGTGAATGACCTGAGATGTACCTCCCTGGACTACAAGAAAAGAGACATGGAGGAGCTGTCCGATCTTGTAGCCCAGGCAGGTATGACCCTAGCCCTGAGTAGCATCCTGCCATCACCCAGAATGATACCACAGTACAAGGACAGAATGATTGACTTCAACGATTGGCTAAGCTTCTTTTGTCATTCTAAGGGGATCCAGTATCTATCTGCCTGGGATGACATGATTGATAGACCACGATGCTCTGCCAGAGATGGCCTGCACCTGTCACCCTTGGGATTCCAGACACTGGCTAAGGCTCTTGCCAGCCCTATAGTGCCTTTTTTAGGAAAGGTTCAAATTACAAATTCACCACCGTAACAGGTACAAGCAAGCAAAATCTGAGGGTAATGTTACTCAATGCTAGAAGTCTAAACGTCAAAATGCACTCACTCGAGGCACTCCTTAAAATGGAGAACATCGACATGTGTGCAGTGACAGAGACCTGGTTCAAGGCTCCAGAGAGCACCCCTGCATTACCAGGCTATAATTTATACCGCACCTTTCGGCCACCTAACCTGAACTGAACCACTAAACGTGGAGGCATGTCCATATTCATTAAGGATATCCACACCTCCAGGCTAGTTGCTCAGCATAATGCATCCAAGATTATCAAAGTGCAACTAATTCTGGGCAAGACCGCAATCCAAATTGTAGCTTGCTACAGATCCCCCACCATGTCCCAGGATTCCCACTCCTCATTTCTTGATACACTGGAAAATATTAGGGTACAACATAACACTCTAATAATGGGCGATTTCAACTACCCCACCATTAACTGGGAAAACTACTCATGTACCAACTATTTTGCTCAACATTTTCTTGAATTCATAAATTCCAATGTCTTGGATAAACTTATCCACACCCACACCAGGGGCAGCAATATCCTAGACCTGGTCATTACCAACATGGGCAACTGGTGTTCCACACCAGAGGTCAATTCCTCGTTGGTCAGATCCGACCACAAGCTAATCACCCTAGACATTCACATCTCACCTCCACCCTCCTTTAGGGAAACCACCGTAAAAAAATTCTGCAAAGCAAACTTCACGCTTCTTAAGACAGAAGTGGCCAACTTCATGACACCCATGCAGATGGACAATAGAGGTATGACTGCTAAATCCTACACAAATGCACTTTATAAGCACTTACATGAGTGCATGGATCATGCAATCCCTAACAGCACCAAGATGCTATCCTCCAAAAAAGGAAGCCAATCTGGTGGTTTCCTGTCATAAACAAACTCTACAACAAAAGAAAGAAACTGTTACAAAAAAGAGTAAAATCCCATGACTGGAGGAACTTCCTGGTCAGCCTCAGTAAGAAGCTGAGATCCCTCATAAAATCCTCCAAAGCTAGTTACAAAAACAAAGTCACCACTTATTCTAAAGACAGCCAAAAAGCATTCTATAGCTATGTCAAGAACCTAAATGGCAACACTCAGATCTAAGTTACAGCACAAGGACACTAAATATACAGAACCAACTGATATTGCCAAATCCTGACAGATAGGTTCAGTGCTAACTTTACCCCACTCTCACCCCCTAAAGGGCCCATCTCTATACTGGAAGAATGCAAAGTTCCTGTAATCATGGCTGCACAGGTAAAAAACACACTCTCCAAAGCCAAGAACACAGCAGCCATGAGACCTGTCAACATCCCAGGCTGCGTTCTACATGAACTATAGATTCATTCAGATGTTTGGTATGTTTGAGTTATTCAAAGGGACTAAGGGAATGTATATTTTCATTATGGAATACATTTCCTTCTTTATGGGAAGCAGTTTACTTTTGCCTTCCATTAAATGCTGAATTGTTTTTTACATACTTGCAGTTGGTCTAGCTGACTTTGTGAAAAGGATATCAATGGCAAAAATGTATTTTTACGAATTACACTGCTTTTTTGATATTATACCATTTGGGCACCTTCTGTATAGTTTGTGGGGACTGGCGTTTCATATCGCATTTGATATATAGCTGTACATTTGCATTTTGGGACACTTGCGGACACACAGTTTTATGTTCTTTATACCGACAACATTTTTCAAATATTTTTTGTATTTACAATAATACTAAAATGAGCTATTGTGATTTGCTGTATTGCTAATATTTGCCTTGCTTGCTTAAAATTTTTGAAATTGTCAACCGACTATATTTCAGTGTATTATAAGTATCTAACTTCTGGGGTTTAACATATAGCTGTGATTTTTTTAAATTCTGTGTTAACCTAGTTATATTTATACTGGGTAGTCATTGGTTTTGGATATTTAGGTAGTGGAGGTTAGTTGTGGACATTATACACAGTGTTAACATTAAATCACAAGCATTAGTTACCCCCTTTTTTGGTTGGCTCTATTTAATGTACTATGTCAGTGGTCCTCTTTTCACAATATGGATCTTTTAACAATTTTGAAGGGTTTATTGGTAGACAAGGAAGATATTGGCATTTTTGAGTCCCTAGGAACTAACTTACCTAAAAGTGGTTTGGAATCAATCCAAGATGGTTGTCACTCTCTTTTTGATAATATTTTTAAAAACATGAAGGGCCTTAGATCCAGTGTCTGGCATACTAGGCTATTTAAAGCCTATATCCAGATGGGCATTACTCCGAGGAGTTTGAGAATTTGGTTGAAGCCTTTAGTGGGGCAGCCTGATGAGGTTTTACTCTCAACCTGGTCCAGCATCCAACAAAATTCCTTGATGGAATTTGTTAAGGCTTTATATGCCTTTCATGAACGTAAAATTGAAATTTTAAACATAGATGTTTCCAAAATGTATCAAAATGCCAAGCAATTTGAACACAAACCCCAATACAAGGAATGTTTAAAGAAATTGAGTGGGGATTTTTTACATTTTGAAAATGAGTTGAAAGCTAGGAAGGCTCGTAAATTTAGTAGAGATCAGCATGATTATAACCAAGACCATCCTTTTGACAAAAAATGTTAAGTTTTCTAGAACTAGGCATCAGACTCCTAGACAAAAAAAAAAAAAAAGAAAATCTATCCTGAAAAAGACCATAAGTGATGGTTCAGGAAATGATTTATCCTCCCATACTGATACTGAAAATGAGGTTTCTCAGACATCACCAGCGCATAAGCGCAGTTTGTCCCATGATGGTCTTCTGACTAATGATAAGGTCCCTTTAGGGGGCATATGAAATGGGGGGGGTAGAAAACACAAATGCAGTGCTCAATCCTAGTTTAACAACAGACACCATGTTGCAACTCTTGGAGCTGAAAAGATTACCAACAATGTCATAAATATTTCTTCTGCTGTTTTATCAGTCAGTGACTATGATGTATTAAATAAAGGATTGAACTTCATACCCATTTTTTTGTCTCAGAAAGTGATTTTGTACAGGATTTGTTGTCTTTTTGTAGACTTCTAAACTTAAAAGTTTTTTTTCAGAGATTCTGAAAACCACACTGAACCCAAGGAGGTGGGCTTTAAATTTCATGCCGCCAGTTTTGTACCACCAATGAACAAATATGTAGAGATATTCCAGAAATGTATACTCAAGGAGTTACATTTTGGTGGATATACTAGTGATGGTTTGCTTTCTAACAACCTAAACCAAGCAGAAAGAGAGGCACATTGGAAGCTTAAGAATAGGAAAGATCTGGTCATAGTACAAGCGGATAAAGGAGGTTCTATAGTGGTTATGAATTGGTCTGACTATGAAACTGAGGCCAACAGACAGCTCAATGATGCCAGATTCTATACAAATATGCCTATTGATCCAACTCCACATTTCAAAATTGTAATTGACAATTTTTTGGATATGGCTAAGAGTGAGGGCATCATTGATGAACAAACCTGTTTTCATCTCAAGGTTAGTGAACCTTCCTCTCAATACCTTTATCTGCATACTAAGGTACACAAAAACCTTCATAACCCCCCGGGGCAGCTAATTGTGTCAACTAGGGGTTCCTTAACAGAACCCATCTCTGTCTACCTAACTAAATATTTAAAACCTTTTTTGAAGGGAGTTAGAGCTAGGATTAAAAACACAACAGAGTTTATTAATATTATTGCTGACTCTCAAGTGGAAGATGAATGGTTATTGTGTACCTTAGATGTAATATCACTTTATACCAGCATCCCTCACTGGGCGGGTCTCATGGCATTGGATTTTTGGCTCACCGAACTTGATTAATATAGTCCTGGGTTCAATACCTTTCTTCTTTACTTGGTAGAGCATGTATTGCAGATCTGTCACCGTTTTCCTATCCATTGTAGAGGAGTTACCCAGACAAATTTGTCTGTCTTTTTATCTTATCTGTTATTCTGGATTAACCAGTTTTCACATTATCAGATAATCTGATAGTGAAGGTTCAATAAGGAAATCATTGTTAGCATCTTTGTATGACATTAGGTGTTATAACTATTTCACTTAGCAATATTACTGACCTTCTTTTAAGAGTGTAGCATTTTTTTTCAGTTTAAGTCTTTATTGTCTATTTTTTAAAAACTCTCTAGTTTTCAGATCCAGGTCGACTGCAAGATTTTTTATATTTCGAGCTGAATGGTATTAATATCATAGTAACAGCTTGTATAACACATCATATAATGAAAGTCAGATTATCTGAAATAAATCAATTTTACTTATTTTAGTACTTTATATTATTTTACTACTATATAAATCCACCCTATCCCAGGCATGGAATAACCTCCCATCCCAATTGCGCTCCATTACACACCCTATGCAATTTAAGAAAGAACTCAAACTACACTTTATAAGAACCAAAACTTGTACTTGCCATGACCCTACCTAACACCAGTAGTACTCTGTAGTACACATTTCAGTACAACTTCACAGCATACTTTTTTACCATTCCAGTACTATTACTTTCTACCACAATCTCATACAATCCTCTCAGTATATTATCTCCCACATATATTTCATTAACATCTCATTACACCTCTAGATATCCATTCCGCCCCTTTCATGAACTTGCTATACACCTTTCCACATCAGTTATACAGCAGCTACACACACAAAAAAAATGTTCCATTTTTCTTTGCAGTACAGAACTTATGTGTAGTTGTAGTGTTTGCTAATAATGATTGTTTTTAATTATAAACTAAACTGTTATTTATACTTAAACTGTCTGTAACTGGAGCTTTTCTCCTCAGGTCTCCATTGAAAATGGGCTACTGGCCCAGCTGGACTAACCCTGTTAACAAATGTCAATAAATAAATAAAAAAAATAATTAACCAAAAATGTTTTTATCTTTAATGGAAAATGTTATCTACAGGTCCAAGGTACTGCTATGGGGGTGGCTTTCACCCCCATTTAAGCAGACCTTTTTATGGGTTATCTGGAACATCATATGATTTATGATAGGAGTCATAATATCTTCATTGATGAAATGGATATTGGGCGTAGGTACCTGGATTACTGCTGGATGATTTGGAAATCTGATCAGTATACTTACAAGAGTTTGTTTGTTATCTTAATGATAATAAATGGGGCCTCCAATTTACTATTGACTCCAACAGGAAGTCGATTCCATTTTTGGATGTCTTGGTCAATAAACAACATGATGGTACTTTAGCCAGTACAGTTTATAGGAAGCCCTTTCATTCTAACTCATTACTGCATGCATCCAACTGTCATCCAGGTCACATTACAAGGAATATTCTGAAATCCCAATTAATGAGGATAAAACAGATATGTTCAGATGAGACAGATCTTTCCCATTTTAATAAGGATCTAACCTTCAGATTTGTAGAACGGGGTTATTCAGCCAAACATTTGTCATATACCAGTTCTATTGTGGGTAAGATGTCTAGGGAAGAACTGCTTACCTATCAAGGTTCCAAATTCCATCAAGGACCTAAAATTAGGTTCACTACCACTTTTGGTAGGAATACTAAACACCTTACTTAGTTGATACAAAAACACTGGGATATTTTACGTTGTGATGAATATTTGGCTAAAATATTGGACAACAAATGTGCTTTTTCCTATTGAAGATTAAGTTTTTATAAAAGACATTCACCTTCCCAAGTGAGAACTCAACGTACCTTAGATGGTACTAAAGTGTATGGTTGTTTTCCCTGTGAAAATTGCACTTTCTGTAAATATGTACTGAAAACCAAGGAGCTTTCCACTAAAAATACAACTGTTTTTGAAATCCGGACTCTTTCAAATTGCAGTAGCAGTTGGGTGATCTGTTTGGCTGAGTGCCACTGCTCTGCATTTTATATAGGTCAAACATCCAGGTCTTTTAAATTGCCAATTTCAGAACATTTGAGTAATATCAGAAATAAGGTTATTACAAATGCCTTATACAAATATACATTGGTTCATAAAATGGCAAGGTTTCATTTTACTATCACTGACAAGGTTGTGGGTTCCAAGTTCTCCAAAAATAAATGGCATGACCTTCTAAATAAAAAGGAAAGGACATGGATCATTCGTCTGGGGGGCTTGTTTCTTCCTTGACTAAATGATCACCTTTAGAGATATATATTGAATATAATATCAAGATTCAATTTAGCTTGAATATAGGTCCCTGTTAGGTATATTTCTATTTTACAGTTCTCTACAATAATTTTTCAGTATTGCCTCATTTTCTAGGTTAACATCCATAGCTCATTAATATGCTTATATATTTTGTATTTGGTATTCTAGTTTATGTAACTGTGTGGAGTGCACATATTGTTGTGGGCGTGTTCCTTGCATTGGACTCACTTAATTATCTTTTTGTTCTGACTTGTGGAACAAATGAGGACTTTATTTAAAAAAGGGTGTTTCATTACATGGATTTGTCGTTCTGCATTGACAAAGGTCTTCAGAACCAAAATCGGTCTACCTTATGTTTAAATAAAAGGTTGGATTCCTCTCTTGTGCTGGCCGATCGTGTTTTTTTACTGTGGTTATTTTTTGGCCTTTGCACTTGCCATCCATGCATTGCTTTCTTTGGATTGTTACACCACTTAAAGAAATCCCAATCCCTCTGAGCTACACACTCTAGGGACCTAAACCTTGTCACCACAATAAACAGAACATGCTGGAGCGATAGATTCCTGTCCCAGAGACTTCCCGTACTCTGGAACAAACTACCTGTGTATATCAAACCAAACTCCTCATTAGCACTCTTTAAGAAAAATCTTGATGATTGGATGAGAGATAGGAAATTCACCCTGGAGATCACTTCTGTGGCTCTGCTCGACATGGGCACAGGAAAATAATTTTCTTGGGTGGTGAAAGCCAGGGCACCTTTTTGACTAGGCTTATATAGGCCCTAGGGCTAATAGCCTAGTACCTACCTATGAACCTATGAACTAAAACCAGCCATCCTACATTAAGAATGCCCTCCTGCATCTTTGTGTGGGAAGTGTGTAGCCCAGGACCCATATGAGTTGAAGACTGCTGGAAAAAGGCTCAGTTTTGGGCTTTCATACAGGTAAATTTGTGTTAAAACTGTTTAACTTTGTTTGTGTTTAAGCCCCACATTTGCGCATAACTCTGCACCATGCTGTGGGGGCTGCTGTGTATAGATACACACGCTTAGAAACACAATTTTCCCTTGATATCTAGTACAGAACCCTCCTTAGCTCCACTTCCTCTCTATGTGCAATGCTGTTGTGCATTGATACCTAGCGAGCAACTTAGTTGTGCATTCTGAGGCGTGAACACAGACTTCCACCCTTAGCTCTCCACAGAATACCTGCCTTTGTTAGTCTCACAAGCAAACTCTGGCCCATCTAGCCCATCCCCACTAGTTCCTACAGTATATACCTGCCATAATGGATGGACAGTTTCCTACCATTTCTCCAACCAACCTGATTGACATGAGCATCCTGAGGCAATGTAGCAATTGTCTCATGCATACTGACAACCACTTGCTCCTAAAGCAAACAAATACAGTATGTGAGAGATGTAACCATCATGAAATTAGAATTAGTCCTCTTACAAAACAACAAACAAGACATACAACAGGTTGTCAGCAAGCACAGCTGCCCTTCAACACAAGAGGAGGTCAATACATATAAACCTACATATGGGGAGGTTCTCACTAAGAGCCTATCAAAAGGCCACAGACCTCCCAAGTGCAAACAACATACACATACAGGTACATGAACAGAATCTACCAACACACATAACAACACACATATGAATGTCTCAACAATTAAGCCTCTAAGGCAAAGCACTTCAAAAGCAAATGTTCTAGTTATAGGCGACTCAATAGTGAGATGCACCAGGTTGAACAAAGAGATGGTCACGGTCAGCTGCCTGTCAGGTGCCAGGATCCATCAAATCATGCATGCACTCAAATCGCTCAGCAACAATTACTGTTATGTTGACGTGAATGACTTGAGATATATCTCTCTGGAATATATGAAGAGAGACATGACCAGACTCTCAGATTATGTGCCCCAGGCAGGTACGCCACTAGCCCTAAGCAGCATTCTACCTTCACAGAGGATGATGCCACAGTACAGACAAAAAAATGATTGATTTCAATAATTGGGTTAGCTTTTGGTGTTACTCCATGGGTGATCCAGTATCTGTTTGCTTGGGAAGATATGGTCAACAGTCCTCACTGCTTTGCAAGAATGGCCTTCACCTATCTCCTCAAGGCTTTCAGATACTTGCAAAGACGCTTGCCTCCCCCATAGTGCCTTTTTTAGACAAAGTCCAAACAACAAAACTTCTGACAAAAAAGAAATCCACAAATGATAAACTCTAGGTCATGCTGCTTAATGCTAGGAGCTTAAACAGTAAGCTGCACTCCCTAGAAGCACTCCGTACCCTGAAAGATGATAACATTTCTGCAGTCACAGAGACTTGGTTCAAGGCAGCCAAGAGCAGCCCTGATATACAAGGCTGCAATGCCTTTCATGCATTCAGACCCTGAATCAAGAGTGAAAAAACAAAGGTGGAGGTGTATCCATCTTCATTAAATCCAAATAAAACTCGAGACCGGCAAAACAATATGACTCTCTTGAGCCACTCCAGGTCCACTTAGCCTACCACATCAATGCTAGCTACAGGTCCCCCACCATGAGCCAGGTGAAGCATGCCACCTACCTGGACTTGCTAGAGTCACTCAGCATACAGCCAAACACCTTGGTCATGTGAGATTTCAACTATCCTTCCATTGTCTGGGCAACTTACACAAGCACAAATATGAATTCTCTAAAGTTCCTGGACTTTGTTAATTCAAATGCCCTGGAATAGATGTTATGCACTCCCACAAGAGGGTCAAATGTCCTGGACCTAGTTCTCAGCAACATGGGAGCTCACTGCACTATCCCCTGTGTGCCCCCCCCCCCCCCCGGTAAGGCCTGACCATAAATCTGTTTTGTTTGAAGTAAAAATCAAACCCGACACCCACATAAGAGTAAAAAACTGAAAATATTTCTCCAAAGCTAACTATTGCCTGTTAAGCAATGGCATAAAAAGCTTCAAAGCCCCTGACAACTTAGATGTCAATGTCTCCTATGCAGAGGAATTCACAACTGCCCTATATAGCCACTCAAACAAATGCATTGACTTGGCTGTACCAACCAGGAACAAAACCAGGTCTTCCTATAAAAAAAAAGCCACCCTAGTGGGCTGTAAGTATAAATAAGTTATACACCAAAAGAAAGAAACTGATATCTAAGAATAAGGGGGATCAAACTGAATCGAGGAAGAACACCCTCCACAGTTTGAACAAGCAAATCAGATATCTTGTTAGGTCCTCTAAGGCTAACTATGAGTCAAAATTAGCATCCCTAGCTAAAGACAACCACAAGGCATTATTTAGCTACATTTGAAACCTAAAGGGGAATGCCCAGTTGTTTGCCGAACCTATAGTGGATGGGACCACTCACATTGAACCTAAGGAAATTGCTAACCTGCTAGTTGACAGATTTGGCAATAACTTCACCACCCCCACTCTGTCCCCACCTGTCATTCTGGAAACCAGTACTCTACTGAGTATCTCCAAAGAAGAAGTTATACAAGCAGTCTCCAAGGCCAAAAATACAGCCTCTATTGGACCAGATAACATCCCAGGCTGCTTACTAAACAATCTAAAACAAGACCTAGCAGATTCACTTGGCACACTCTTTAATCATAGTCTGAAAACAGGCTTTGTCTCAGCAGAGTGGAAACCAGAAACAGTAATCCCCTTACACAAAGGGGGTCCATCAACTGACCCTGTGTACTATCAATCCATAAGTCTAACTAGCCTTATCTGCAAGGCCATGGAAAGAATCATCATCATGGACTTTATCCACAAGGGCATAGGCAAACTTCAAACTCTTGAACTGACTCAGTCTGGCATTATCAAAGACAGATTTTGCTTATTAAACCTGGTGGACTTCTTTGAGAATGTCACCACAGCACTGGAGAAAGGCAAAACAGTACACACCTCTTATCATGATTTGTCCAAGGATTTTGGCACAATCCTTCATTCAGGCATCATTGAGAAGCTCTCCCAGCTGCGGATAAACCCATACATTACTAGATGGGTAGCAAACTGGCTTTCCAACAGAGTGTAGACCAATTACCAGTGGGGTACTGCAAGGATTTGTGCTTGACCTTCTACTGTATGGAATCTGTTTCTGTAATGGTCAGACTAAGGTAGATGCCCTGTGGCTTACCAAGTTTGCAGATGACTGTAAACTGAGTGCAATCATAGAGTCCCCCATCGATGTTAACATATCACAGAAAGGGCTGATGCAGACAAATGATTGGTGCCAAACCCACAAACTAAAAAAATGCCTTATTATCTCCTTTGGTAAAAAAATAGCCCCTGAAAATTATGACATAGATAGCACCCTACTAAGCTCAAACTCTGTGGTGCAAGACATAGGAACACGGGTTGATTCATATTGCAAATCATAAATGATTGAAGTGTTCAAGATTTCTAGATCCATCATGATTTCATCAATTAATTTTATTGTTATATTTTATAACCATATTCATATACTCCATTCCATGTCTGTTAAACAAATTCAAGAGTTCATGATATAACTCAGAGTTAGGAATGAGATCAGTTGGGAAGTGCCACATATGTAGGCCTTTTGGTACTACATGCACCTTAATATATTCTTTGAAATATGGATTATCCAGCTGTAAATTTCTTTACTTTCAATAATTTATAGTCCAATTCAGCCAGTTTTTCTTCAAAATTGACATTCTCCTCCACATGGGATTCTATGTACAACACTTCAGAACATAACCATTCATCCAGTAAAGGGGGCTGAGACAAAACCTGTCTCCTGTGGTTTAAAGAACTGGAAGATTCATTAATAATGTTTAAAGGTGATGTATTTAAATTGTTACCTGTATTTTGTAATCCAGTACTATAAGAAGCAGAAGAAAAACAACCAGAATTCAAGTCCAAGTTCCTGGAGGCACCATAAAATTTACAATGTGTTGGTGGTACTGTGATTGTATTGAAATGAGCTGCTGCAAGATTATCCACATTCGTGATTGATTATGCGGGGCTGGGTCCATGAGTGGTATTCAAAAGGGGCAGGAATTTGAAAACAATATTAGAACACAGTGTGTCCAAACACCAACATAAGCAAAATTCTGAATTTATGGGGATGAAAAACTGTGGTTGTTGCCCCTAATGCCAAAATATTCTGGTGTGCCATGAAATTGCTTTGAACAACCAGCTGGTTGCTATAAGAAACAGATTCAATTGTTGTACAACAAAGGAGGTATATTGTGCACTGTGTATGTTCTACCCCAGATTTTATACAGGAAAAATGGAGAGGAGACTGAGGAACAGAATCTATGAACATTTGTATGAAATCAGAATGAAAAAAGAGACTAACGCCCTCTACAAACACATAAAACATTACCCACACCACACGTTCAAATTTTGTATTTTGGAACAAATGCTTTCCAACAGTAATTAAAGTCCTTGGATCTTATTACTAGAAAAACATGAACTATATTGGCAGCTGTGTTTGAATGCCAGTAACTGGCCTGGATCCAATGAACATGTTTCAATAACATGTTTACTCAAGTTAAAAGCACTGGAAAGGTGAGCCCTAAATACAGGGTTTATATTTTACATATTTTTACATACTTTTGTCTTCATTTTTCTGATTTTATAGGAATGCATTTTATACTATTTTATATATATATATATATATATATATATATATATATATATATATATATATATATATATATATATATATATATATATTTTATATTTTCCCTTGTTTGCAAATTTTGTCAGTTGAATTGACTCAGTGCTACATACTTTGAATTTATTTGTGGTGGCTCCTGTAAGATGATGCCTCATCCTTGGGGCTTGGCAGTCATGTGATTGAACAAAAAAGAGTTACTAATTGTGTGTCAATTTCCAGCAATGTTTATATGAAGTTCATGTATTTTTGTGAACAAAAGTGCTTATCTCTCATAGTTTTAAACAAGTTTTTATTTCAAAACATTTGTAGATTAAAGTTCTTCTGGATTTTACCTGCAGTAGTTTGTTTCCTTGGGCCTTCCACTTGTGTTTTATTCTGTGTTTCTTCAGTTCCTCTGTTTAGACACAGCTTTATCAGAAAGGAACCCTTCCACTTTAATTCTTGCCTGTGATCCCTTATATAGCCTTCTAATTAACCTTATTATTGTATCAGGGAATATAAATGCTTCATTTTCCCTACTCATAAAATGCCAGCTTACTCCGTTAAATACTTTCTCTGCATCAAGACCCACCAAACAACAGTAGTCTTTTCTTATAATCTGCTTCCCTCTGGATCATCATTGTTCTACTAATATTGTAAAATGTTTGCCTCCCCTGCACAAAACCCCACTGATCCATATCTATCAATTTTGGTAACACCTTTGCCATTCTTGTAGCAATTATAGACATAAAAAACTTTATAATCATGGTTTAAAATTAAAAAAGGCCTATATGAAGATGATCAGATGTTTTTTTTTTTTTGCTATCTTTAGGTATTGCATCCACCACCACCTTCACCCAGGATGCTGGTACTTCCCCTCCTTTTAAAATATTGCTAAACTAAACCTTCCAGATATTTACCACTTTCTTCTCTCCTAGCTTTTAAACTTCCACAGTAATACAATCCATTCCAGGAGACTTTCTAAACATTGATTATGCATCATCTTTTTATCTCATCTCTTTCTTATCTTATTTGTTAATTGTTGAGCCTCATCTACATCTAATCTTGGCATTTCCACATCTCCCAGCTTTATACAAATTTTCAAAAAACTTCTAAAATATCTCTAATACCTGTACATGATTGTTTTTTTTTTTTTGTTACAGGCTAGCTAAGTTTGGCAACCACCTTTTCTACTCTCTGTTGCCTATGTCATTGTGCTAAAAGTTTTTTATGCTCTGGTGTTATTATCAGAAAACAGTTGGTTAACAGCAATAATTCTAAACACATGCATATTATCAGGTTCTCTCTCATTTTCAGTTTAGCCCTCTATAGTTGCACCTCTTCTTGCTCTGCGAGATTCCTCTTATTCTGCAATACATTAACCTTTGTCAGCCCCTCTAAATAATTCATGTTACTTCTTAACCATATCTCCTTTTCTTTTATTTCTACCATGTTTTTAAACTCCACTTTCATTTTATCCCACTCACTAGCTATAACTTCTGAAGAAATTTCTGTCACCCCTAATAACTCTCAAATAATTTTCACTGCCATTTCCTTAAATTCCTCTCTTTTTAACAGGTAGGTGGGGAAGCGCCATTGTCTCATTTTACTTCATTAGCCTGCATTTTTATCTTGGTGCATGATCTGAAACAGTTACTGCAGTGTGCAGAAGCTTTCAATTAAATGCACATGCTGCTATGAAATATAATTTTGTGTAGTCTAGCTCAGTTATTGTACCTGGGAGAATAATATGTAAATACTACCAATTTCATGTCTTCCATACCAAACATTTTAAAAAATTTCTTCAGGAATCTACCTTTTTTGTTTTTTATATATATATATATATATATATATATATATACATATATATATATATATATATATATATATATATATATATATATACATATATATATATATATATATATATATATATATATATATATATATATATATATATATATATATATGTATATATATATATATATATATATATATATATATATATATATCCCTAGGTCCTTCATAACATTTCACTCCCCACCTATAAGTAATATCCCCTGCTGAAAGTGGATTATTTTTCCCCAAATTTTCTTAAGCTCCATAATAGCAGTTTTAGGTGGAATATAATAAATCCATGCCAGTGAAATCCTCCACCTTTGCCAGTAGCCCCTTACTACCACAAATCTATCATTATTTCTTTTTTCTAATCCTATTGCCTCTCCTCCAGCAATTCGTATAAGTACTCCGCTTTTACTTTATCCCTGATAATCTCCTGAAATCCTTTACTTATAAAATTCATATGTTCATTTTTTTTTTCCAAGTGTGACTCCTGTAGCATTGTTATTTGCACTCAACATTTCTTACTATAATTCAATACACATTCCTTTTTACTGTACCTTTGAGGCCATTAATATTCCATAATAATATAGATAGTGTAGTCATTTTGATAAGAAGTTATTATTCCCACCTATTATATATGACAGCTTTTTAAATGTCAGTTTTCAGCTTTTGTGTTACATGCACCCACTAATATTTGCCAGGTTCATAGTCATATACTAGGTTAATGACCACCAGGGCCTTTATAAGCCAAGCTGTGCAATCCAACTCAATTGTTTCCCTATATATCACAGACATTTATTAGGAGGGTGTATGTTAGTTAGGAAGTTTCTAGAGGTTATGTGTGTGGGGGTGTAGATTGTAGTTTGGGCATTACTGTCTACCTCTGTCTATTAGAGGAAATGGGGGTCAAAGCCAGGGTGAATTTCTGATTTCCCATCCATTGGTCATGGCTGCATTTAATTAGGGCTAGGAATGGACTCTGCTTTACATGGATGAAGAGCCTGTTTCATGGGAAACCTCTGAGTCACATACCTATCTTGTCAACATGTCTTATTTATGTCACAAGCAAAATTTAAATCCTTGGATATAGTAGTTTTGATGCTATTCATTTTGTGGGTGTGCAAAAGGTCCATCAGAGCTGGATCTGAGAATGCCTTGTATGCCGGGTGTAGATTGCTTTTTAGTAACCTGTAGGAAACAGAGTATAGAGATAGGGCTTTAAGGTGATTTGTATAAGACAATGTGTTTATACCCTGGATATGCCTGGTAAAGAACCTTTGTGGGAATTCCAGTTGTTGCATATATCTGTTCAAGAACTTGCCGAAGAGGGCATTATACTCAATGATGGGTCTGATAAGGGCCAAATATAGTGGCACTATGACTTCTTTGGACCTGTATGCCATTCCCTTACTTATACATTGTGTAACATAGAATGATTTTCTTACTACCGTAGCCACATGTTGTTTGAAGGCCAGATCACTGTCTACATATGTTACCAGATCCCTGGCTACTGGGTGAAATCTTAGGGTTGTATTATTGATGGAGTAATTAGCCTGGGTAACAGTTTTCCTAAAAGGCACTATAATGCATTTCTTGGCATTGAGTTTTAGTCTGTGACTTTGATACCAGTCATTTGTCTCTGTTAGACCCACTTGTAAGATCTTTGTGTTATAGGAGAGTCTGTGATAGCTCCCAATTTGCAGTCATCTGTGAACTTGGTCGGCCAAACGCCATTGAAATTAGCCTTTACCTTGAAGCATTAGATGCCAAATAGGAGGATATCTTGCACGGAGCCCTGAGGTAACCCATTGGTGACTAGCCTCTTAGTGGAGGTGGATCTTTTTTATGGTTGTTTCGTGTCATCTCCATTTGAAGCTATGTCACATTTTAGAAGACTTTCTGTTTTAATGAAAACCCTCAAACAAGAAAAAACAAACAAACTCACACCTCCATAACCTGTTAACTTAAAACAAACACAGAAAACTATATACAGCTTATATAATGAAGTTTAAATCTCTTGATGGGTACAATTGCCCCAAACTAACAGCTGCACATATGGGTATAACATAACCTCAAATTAATGTTATCTATGCTGATGATACAGCCTGTTCTCCTACTTACACTAATTGCTGTCTCTTTTGCCTTATCTTTGTTCAGCTCCCAGATGTGAAAAGCAGCTTGTATGTTTTCAGAAAACATTAACTTTTACCCTTAGAGTAATTTGCCTGGGTAACAGTTTTCCTAAAATGCACTATAATGCATTTTTTGGCATTGAGTTTTAGTCTGTGACTTTGATACCAGACATTTGTCTCTGTTAGACCCTCTTGTAAGGTCTTTGTGTTATGGGAGAGTCTGTGATAGCTCCCAATTTGCAGTCATCTGTGAATTTGGTCGGCCACAGACTATTGAAATTAGCCTTTACCTTGAAGTAGTAGATGTCACATAGGAGGAGATCTTGCACGGAGCCCTGAGGTAGCCCATTGGGACTAGCCTCTTAATGGAGGTGGATCTTTTTTATGGTTGTTTCTTGTCATCTCCATTTGAAGCTATGTCACATTTTAGAAGACTTTCTGTTTTAATGAAAACCCTCAAACAAGAAAAAAACAAACAAACTCACCCCTCCATAACTGTTAACTTAAAACAAACAAATAAAACTATATACATCTTCAAATAATGATGTTTAAATTTCTTGATGGGCACAATTGCCCCATACTAACAGCTACACACATGGGCATAACCAAACTCAAATTAATGTTATCTATGCTGATGTTACAGCCTGTTCTCCCACTTACACTAATTGCTGTTTATTCTTGTCTTATCTTTGTTCACCTCCCAGATGTGAAAAGCAGCTTGTATGTTTTCAGAAAACATCAACTTTTAGCCTTAAAAAATGTGCTCTGGCTTTTATTACATACTAGTCAGCTAGTCTCCATGGAACCCAAAGAATACAATGTATAGCTGCTCTCAGCTTCATGCTTCTCATACTGAACTTTTATTAAGGAAACATTTTCATTACATTCAGTGTTCTCTTATTTAATTGCTTACACAAAAATCTTGTTATTAAATTAATCCAAGGACCTTAATGCAGACATTTATATATGTAAATGTAATAGGAAACATATCAACAGCTGAAACAAACAAATACCATATATGGGAGATGTAATCACACTATCAATTTGGAAACAATCCTCTCATGTAACAAAAAACAAGACATCAAACAAGTTATCAGCTCACACACTTCACTTCTCACAAAAGCTCAGGATGGAGATACTCACTAGAAGCCTACCAAAAATCAGAGACCTCCCAAGTGCAAATTATCAGCATGCACCTCAACATGCATAGTAACCACTGTGCATAAGAACACACATATCAGTGTCTCACCAAATAAGCCACTAAGGCAAAACACTTCAAAACCTAATGTCTCAGTCACAGAAGAGTCCATAGTGAGACACACAGATGTCCCTCTCACCAGGCTGGAGAAGGAGAAGGTCACGGTCATCTGTCTGTTGTGTGCCAGGATCCGTCAGATCACACATGCACTCAGGACACCCAACAACAAGTACCGTTATGACTCTGTCTTAGTTCACGTTGGGGTGAATGACTTGAGATGTACCTCCCTGGGCTATATGAAGACAGACATGACTGAACTATCAGATTATGTGTTCCAATCAGGTATGAATCTAGTCCTAAGCAATATTCTACTTTCACCCATGATGATGCTACAATATAAACAAAAAATAATTGACTTCAATAATTGACTTAGCTTCTAATGTCATTCCAGGGGGATCCAGTATTTGTCAGCCTGGGAAGTCATGGTTAACAGGTCATGATGCTTTGTTAGAAATGGCCTACACCTGTCTCCCCTAGGATTTTGGATACTGGCTAAGGTGCTTGGCTCCCACATAGTACCTTTTTTAGGCAATGTCAAAATGACAAAATTTCCAACATAGCAAAATCCACTCGAGACAAACTCAAGGCTCTAATTCTTAATGCTAGGAGTCTAAATACTAAGCTGTACTCCCTGGAAGCACTTTGCACCTTGGAAAGATGCTGATGTCTGTGCAGTCATTGAAACATGGTTCAAGGATGCAGAGAGCACCACAGCTGTGCAAGGCTACAATGTCTTCCACATGTTCAGACCTCAGAATGAGCATGAAAGACCCAAAGGTGTATCCATCTTCATTAAAGCCAAGTACACCTCCAGTTTGGTCAAATAGGACAACTGTCTCGAGCTACTCCATGCCCAATAAACTATAGGCAAAACACACTATCACATCATTGCTAGCTATAGGTCCACCTCCATGAAACAAGAAAAGAACAATGCCTATCTGGACCTTCTGGAGTCTCTCACCATATAGCCCAACACCTTAATCATGGGAGATTTCAATGATCCCTCCACTGACTGGGTCACATAAATGAGCTCAAACATGCTCACCCAGAGGTTTCTGGACTTTGTCAGTGCAAATTCTCTAGAACAGATAGTCTGCAACCCCACAAGGGGCTCTGATATCCTTGATACAGTACTCACTAACATGGGTGGTCACTGCACTGCCCCCTATGTGATGCCCTCCCTGGTAAGGTCAAACCATAAATTTGTCTCATTTGAAGTAACTATTGGACCCCACACCCCCAGAAGAGCAAAAACTAAGGAACTTCTCCAAAGCAAATTACAGCCTACTGAGTGATGGTATAAAATGTTTTATACCCCCCTGCAATCACAGGCAATAATGACTCCTATGCAGAGATGTACACAAATGCCTTGTATAATCATCTTAGCAACTGTATAGACTCAGCTGTACCTGACTGGATTAAAACCAGGCCCTAACACAAACAAATGAATGGTGCTACCAAGAGAAGACTAGTATGAACACTTTGTATAACAAAAGGAAGAAACTGATTTCCAAGAACAAGAGGCAACTACCTCTGCAGATGAAGAATTCCCTCCACAGATTGAACGAGCAAATCAGAAGTCTTGTAAAGTTCTCTAAAGCTAATTATGAAACTAAAACAGCATCTCTATCCAAAGACAATTATAAGGCATTCTTTAACTACATCTGAAATCTAAAAGGGAGTGCCGGCTATATGCCAGATTGGTAGTAGATGGTACTACTCACACTATACTGCAGATTTGGTGCAAACTTCACTCCCCTATCCCCACCAACCATACCTCAAAGCATACGTGGCACCAGTTCTCTACCTAGTATCTCTAGAGATCAAGTCATATCTGTGCTCTCCAAGTCCAAAAACTTGGTCTCAATGGGACCAGATAATGCCCCAGGTTGCTTGCTAATCAATCTATAACAGGACCTAGGTGACTCACTTGCCATTCTCTTTAACTATAGCCTGAGACTTGTATCAGCAGAATAAAGAACAGCAACAGTAATCCCCTTGTATAAAGGGAAGCCATCAACCGACAGTGGGAACTATAGACCCATAAGTTGAACCAGCCTCATCTGCAAGGCCATGGAAAAGATCATCACAGACCTTATCAACAAGGACATAGGTGATCTTCAAACTCTAGACCTAAACCAATTAGGCTTTGTTGAGGGTAGATCATCCTTATTGAACCTGGAAGACTTCTTTGAGAAAGTAAACAAAGCCTTGGATGAAGGTAAGACAGTGCATACCACCTATGTGGACCTAGCCAAAACCTTTGACACAATCTCCCACTCGAGTATCATTAAAAAGCTCTCCCAGCAAGGTGTTAACCCTTACATCACTAGATGGGTAGCTAATTGGCTCAGAACATATGCTTTAAAAGTTGGTGACTCTACTTCTACCAGTAGACCCATCACCAGTGGTGTACTACAAGGATCTGTACTGAGCCCTTTACTATACGGAATATATTTCTCTGGAGTCCAGGCTAAAGTAGATGGCCTTTGGCTTGCTAAGTTCACTGATGATTGTAAACTAGGATCCATCATTGAGTCCCACAATGATGTTAACATATTACAGAAGGGGCTAACACAAACAAATGAATGGTGCTACCAAGAGAAGACTTCTGCCTGCCCTACAGGGCAGTCTCTGACTCCAACCTGATGGAAACGCTGCACATCCACAAATCAAATGGCACCAGACAAACTCACTCTAGGGATTTCAACCAGTGTCATTAACAGAACACATTGGAGAGACAGGTACATCTCACAGAGATTGCTGCTGCTCTGTAATAAACTTCCAATTCATGTGAAGCAGACCTCCTTAATGACACTATTCAAACACAACCTGGAAAAATGGATGGGTGACAATAAATTCACTCCAGAGGTGGCACCCGTTCTCATGGACAAGGGTAGTCAGTGATGATCTGTAAAGTACATCCATCTAAGGACAATTGGAACAACCTTGTATTAACATGGATAGGTTTATAAAGATTCTAGGGTTAGTAGCCTAGTAACCTCCTTGAACCTATGAACCTATGAAGCCTACACATATTATAATCTGTGCACTTATACACCCAATTCCCCACCTCAACAACCCAAGATTGCAGTATATTAACTTAAGCATACTTTTGTCCGGCCTTTCTTCTTGTTCACATTATAATGCTTACACTTCCTAAAACTAAAAACGAAATAAAAAAGACACTAGCTTACTTTAGTACCTTTATGACATACAGCAATAACTGAAAATATGTTAAGTATAACATACAATTCATGGCATTAAATCTTTTATACAAATACTGTTAAGAACAAAAATTGTTTTTCTTACAGTTACTTTTTTTCCTTTTTCCTTTTCCCATGAATGTCCTTCCAAACACTAATAATCTGAATTAGGTTATATGCTTTTCAGTCCCCCTCAAGTTTAACAAAGTTAACAAAAGTCCAATATTTCTACTTTTTCTTGCAAAGCCAAATTTCATAAATGTGATTAATGTTTTATAATCTTGCATTTATTCACTAATTTCAGTGTTGCTGGTTTTCTTCTCATTCATCTCCATCTCCAAATCCGAAACTCTAAAGTCCAAATAATTCACCACCAAAGATTCTTCTAGACAAATCCTGTGCTTTTTTTTTTTGTCTCTCAAGCTTTTTCCTTTGGAGCATTTGAAATATATAAAAATCAAATAGACTTAAAACAAACCAAAAAGCACAGGTCGGCAATCCACTCTTTTTACACAATGATTTATTGTAAGATTAGCGCTTTCGTCTGCCAGTATCAACAAACTTCTTCAGATAAAGTGACAAGGAAATTACATCAGTTAAATAGCAAATACTTAAAAAACATAATTTCCTGTTTCCTAAAAAAATACCTAAAATAACCATTTTAAATACATAAAAGTGAAAAGATGGAAAAAATATATATAATAAATAAAATAGTACTTTTCAACTTATTAAAAATGTGTTACAGAGGTCATCTATCTAGGGACTTTAAATTCAATAAACATTTGACATTACAATTGTCATTAAGACCAGGGTAACAAAAGGCATTAAACCGCAGCTGCCAGAGTAATTCTTTTTCTTCCAAAATCAAAGACCATGGGCCCCCGCAATATCAAAAGGTAATTTTTCTAAAACAGTAAATAAAAAATTATGTTGACCATAATCTGAGGTGTGTCTGGCCAAAGCATTGTTAGGATTGTTTTTACGTGTATTATACATGTGTTCATAAATACGCTGTTTCAGGTGCCTTTCAGTCTTACCCACATAGAAACAGTCGCATTTGTCACATAAAGCCAGATAAACCACCCCTTTGGTTTCACAGTTATACCTGCCTAAAATAGAAAGGTGTTGACCATTAATGTTTAAGTTCTTACCTGTACTTGCAGAAGCTGCATCTACCACATTTGTACATACCAGGACTAGTCACTAACTTTTTAGGGGGTCTTTCCAAAAGTGCTTTCAGATTATAACCCCTTTTGAAGGTGATAATGGGTCTATCACCTAACTTGTGATGTATAGAAAGGTCAGTTAAAATCAAATCCCAATTTCTAGTCAAAACCCTTTTCAAAATACCTGCATTGGATGAAAAAGGAGTGATGAAAGTGGTGTTAAATTCATTGGGAAGGTGAATGTCCTTAACCATGTGGGTTAAATCTGAAGATGTCTCAAAAACCTGTTTTCCTTCCTCAAAAAGTCTATCTAAGATGGGTTTAAAAGCTCCATTCTTTCTCTTAGAAACCACATCTTGTGTTACACTGTCAACTAAATCTATGGGAGAAGATATTTTTAGGAACATTTCCCTGAGAGTGTTACATTCTGTCAAAAAGGAAGTGTAAAGGGAGGACATCCTTGCTGCTCGGATGACCTGTCCCTTTTCAACTGCCTTCTTTTGGTGTGAAGGATGAGAACTTTCATAATGCAGGAAGCAGTTGGAATAAGTAGGTTTCCTGTATATGCTACCAAGGTATCTTCTGTTAAGGGTGTCTTTAACTATTAAGACATCCAAAAAAGGTGTCCTGTGGTTGTTGAATTCAAAAGTAAAATTCAAAAACTCAGTAATAGAAGAGATCTGTTTAACAAATTCTCTAGCCATCACTTCACTACCATCAAAAAGAATAAAAATGTTGTCCAGGTAGCATGTGTACCATTTGACATGTTCTTTGAATAAATTACCTCTGAATAGAAAGTTCCTTTCCCAGTGGGCTACTATGCAATTAGCAAACCCCCCCCCACATGGGGAGCCCATGGCTACCCCTGAATTCTGTTTATAAAAGGTATCTTTGAAAAGAAAGAAGTTGTTGGACAAAACTATATCTTAATGTGTCTCAATCACATAAACTTTGTCATTATTTGCACCATTTTCCACTAAGAAATCTTTCACCCATTCCAGACCTAAATTCTGTGGAATCACTGTATAAAGGTCTTTAATATCTATAGTAAGAAAGTTTAAAGACTCATTATAGGTGAATAAATTCAATTGTTCCAAAATGTGCCAAGAGTCATGACAAATTTGTGACTCTGTTTCTAAAAATTTCTTTAACTTGTTGTCTGCAAATTTGGCACAAGCATAGGTCATGGAGCCACGGCCACTAATGATCGGGCGAAGGGGTGGATTTTGAATATATTTGTGTATCTTAGGTAGTGCAAAAAAGGTGGGTGTCTTGGGGGCTGGCATACACAAATAATTGTAAGTCTCTAAGGATATAACCCTTTCAATAAATAGGTCATTAAGTGAAGACCTAATGCGCTGGTAAGCTCCATTAATTTCATTTAATGAGACTTCAACATAGGTGTCTGCCCCCAATAAAGATCTAACTCGATCATCATAATTGGCCTCATCCATGAAGACCAGACCCCCTCCTTTATCAGGTTTGATGACTCTGATGTTGTGTGCCCTCAGTCTGTCTAAAGCTAATCTCTCACTTTCTCTGATGTTACCCATAAATTCCCATGGCCTGTTTAAAGTGTGTCTTAAATCTAATTCGCAAATCTTTTCAAACAGTGCCAAAGTAGGGTGTAGTGGGGAGTTAAAAAGGTTAGAAATCCTTGTCTCACTACTGTTAATTAAACAACCATTTCCAAAAAACAGTTTTAAATTCAGTTTATGTAAAAAAAGTTTAAAGTCTATGAGAGTTCTGGTAAAATTTGCTGGTTTGCTGGGAACAAAGGTTAAACCTTTAGCCAAAAAGTCAACCAATTATTGGGATACAGTGTAACTGGGAAAGTTATAAATATTAAAGTCCCCAGCAGAATTAGTAATGACTTTTACATCAGAGGTGGAAATTTGAATATGTTGTTCCATCTGTTTGGTCATCTCCGTCTGCGGTTTTGTCCCCTCTGTTGGCGATTCCAACGTTGGCCCCCTCCCGCTGTGTTCCGGTTGTTCCTGCCCTGGTTGTGAAAATCCTGAGATGTAGAAGAATTGGAAAATTATTGTCCTTTTTCTTTTATTCTTTCTCTTCACCTGGGAGGCATGTGGTGGGCCTCTGAGGGTCCCTGGGTATCATTTAATGTATCGTTTTCATCCCTATTAGGTTGGATATCAGTTTCATAACCTGTGTTCAAATTGGGGGTTGAACCATTTTGAGAATGAGGAGGTGGTGGGTATGCTGTACCTCTCTCATAGTCCCATTTATCACGAGCCAACTTTTAAAATTTTGTTTCTTTGAATTTAATCAAACTATGGTCGATGCCCGTAAAAATACGACCAAAGTCATACTTATACCTTAAAAAATCAGAATCAGATTTAATGGATTTGTCCAAAATATCTAATTCTTTTGTAAGGTTATCAATCTGGTTGTTATAATCTTTAACCAGTAGTTCTAAAAATTGGCAGCCTTGTTCGTCAAACAAGTGAAGTAATTCACAATGGAAGGAAGAATTATTAATAACCCCCATCGGGTACCTCCATTGCCTAAGACCTTTAGGAATGTGTTTTCTCCGTAAACACTCACCCAAATACACTACCTCCAGCTGCAGTTTTTTACATTTAAAAAGTTTGGTATCAAATGTCTTTAAACGGTCAATAATGGAAATACATGGTTGTACAGTACCTGCCTCATTGTTTGAGGTATTTAACATGTTTTCTGGACCACTGTTGGAAAATAAAACCACCGGTTTACAGAGCATGTCTTTTAAAGAAGGAACATCCAAATTTGTGTTTTGGTTATCTTCCACTCGGGACCTCCTGATGTTGTGTGCGTTGCTTTCACCCACTGATAAGGGGTTCAAAGTTTCTCCTGAGGACCTGGAAGGAACCACCTGTTGACAAAGAATAGGAGTGCCCAAACCATTCGTCCCAGGGTTCGGAAGTGATGTAGGAAGTAGTCCCCTAGTGTTGTTACCTGGGCTGTTTAAACGATTGTGGTGGATATTTTTCGCCATTTCATCCACACGATTAGCCAAACACATAATGAGTTGTGTTAAAGTCCCTAAATTCGTCTCTTCCCTCTCCTGAGGTGAAGCTGATGAAAACAAAGGTTGTGAGGGTGGAAAAGCCTCCTCTGCCATCACAAAACAAACTTCGAAATATATAAAAAACAAATAGACTTAAAATAAACCAAAAAGCACAGGTCGGCAATCCACTCTTTATACTCAATGATTTATTATAAGATTAGCTCTTTCGTCTGCCAGTATTGACAAACTTCATGCCCATGGCTACCCCTGAATTCTGTTTATAAAAGGTCTATTTGAAAAGAAAGAAGTTGTTGGGCAAAACTATATCTAAAAGAGTCTCAATCACATAAACTTTGTCATTATTTGCTCCTTTTTCCACTAGGACTTATGTATTTAAAATGGTTATTTTAGGTATTTTTTTAGGAAACAAGAAGTGATGTTTTTAAGTATTTGCTATTTAACTGATGTAATTTCCTTGTCACTTTATCTGAAGAAGTTTGTCGATACTGGCAGACAAAAGCGCTAATCTTACAATAAATCCTTTGGAGCATTTGAAAAGGTTTCACTGACAAAGTCTGTCTATGAGCTTTAC